>NW_027211006.1:177500-208409 GCF_029030835.1 Brachyistius frenatus | reverse complement strand
AATTTCTTCTTTCTCTTTTTCCATTCTTCTTTTCATCTCTTTTATTTCTTCCTCATGTGTTCTCTCCAGCTCTTCCCTCTCTCTCTGCATCTCTTCTTCTTTCTCCTTCAGGATTCTCTTCACTTCTTTCTTTATCGCTGCCTCAGCTTCTTGCAGCATCTCATTGGTGTAGCAGCAGCCTCCATTTTCCTTCACCATGCTGTCAATCCTTGTTATCAGCTCACTGACTTGTGTGTGGTTTCCTTCATCGTAGTTATTGAACAGGTGGTATCTTCCTCCACAGTCAGAGATCAGTTTCTTGAATGAATCATCACATTCCTCTTTAATGTAATCATCAATGGACAGTTTATCATGCTTCAATTTATCTCCTCCGGTCAAAAGAATGATGGTGAACGTCTCTGAGTTTTTTCCAAATCCTTCCTTGATGAGTTTCAGTGTCTCCTTCTCCTCTGGAGTGAATCTGCCAATCTGTAAGACCAACAGGAAGACATGTGGTCCTGGAGCCAGAAGACTGATGCATTTCATCATCTCATCATTCACCTCTTCAGAGGACAAAGTTGAGTCAAACAGACCAGGAGTGTCGACCACAACAACCTGACGACCGTTCACTTCACTCTGGGCTTTCTGACAACGTTTGGTAACTGATGTTTGACTTGATTTGGCTTTAAACCCTTTCCTTCCTAGAATGGTGTTTCCTGAGGAGCTCTTTCCACTGCCAGTCTTCCCTATCAGCACGATCTTGAGAGGCTCTGAGCTCTGCTTCTCTTCAGCACCTACGAAGCAAAAAGACGCAGAATAAAGAACAGACTGAGGTATAGTAGTGGTGATTAAAAAGTTCAGACGGTTCCTGTTGCGGACAAACGGAGTGTCGCACAGTGATGAACACAGTACAGGGAGGAAGCAACGAGCTTCATGAGGAAGTATTCAGAGTGTCGTCTCTTGATCAACATCATCACTGAGTTCCTCACGTTAACGTGACCGCTGGTACGTGAACATTAGTGATGTCACCGTGGAAACCTGAAACTGGAGCAGAGAAACAGATTTTGGAGGTCAAAGTCTGGAAATCATCATCTGTCCTGAGACCGAAGAAGAAGGAGCGTCATGTCAGGAGACACCAGGTGGGTTTTTTCTTTGACGTTGGTGGAAGTTGTGTCACTGTGAATTCGTCCCCAGAGTCAGACTGTCAACACCGAGTTCCACTGGGAACCTTCTGAGGCGCCATGGCAACGCCATTCTCCAACATAACACGCCCACTCACAGTGTTGAAAACAGGTGAGTTTCTCACTCTTGGCAACACAATTGTAGCTCCCCACCCCCCAACTCACATGATTGTGTAGTGGAAATCACTGCATGGGCTCAGGAACACTTTGTTGTAAGCGGGTGTGTTGAAGATTTTATTTTCCCCAAAAAGTTTGACCCAAAATCGGATGTTCCTCTGCTCCAGTTTCAGGTTACCATGGTGACATCACTAATGTTTCACGTACCAGCGGTCATGTTAACCTATTGAACTCAGTGATGATGTTGAACTCTCAATACTTCCTGAGGAGGTTGTTTCTTCCTGCTGCTCCGTGTGCATCACTGAAACTCTCTCTGAACTTATTGATCGCACCTTGTAATGTTAAGAACTTCAACAAAGCATAATTATTATTTGTATATGAAAATAAAAATGAATTGTACTTACAGATGACTGTGTTTTTTGGCTTTAGGTTTGTAAGTTCAGCCTGTAGTTTGGCGATGTGTTTCTCTAGTTGTATGACCTTTTTTCTTTGGGCATGAGCAAATGCTTCAGTTGTGTAGCTGCACAGCTTGTTTTCACAGGGTCTCTGTATAATTTCTTCAAGACTATTAAACATTGTGGAGACTTCTTTGGCATCCTTAAGGTTGACAACAATATATCTCTCTCCACAGCTCTGACAGAGATCCTGGATGTCTTTGTCTTTTGTTATGAAGTTAAGAACAGCTTGATGTTTAGGATCTGACTCCACGGTGAACAGAATCAGGGTGAAGTCGTTGACTCGAGAGCTGAATGTGTTCTGGAGGGTCTTCAGCTCTCCCTTGTCTTCATCAGTGAGGGGATCCACAGGTAGGACCAGGATGAAGACGTGGACGCCCTCAGGACCACAGAGGGAGACACAGCTGAGTGACTCCTCCATCACCTCCTCCGGAGGTTTTCCATACAAGGCGGGCAGCTCCACCAGGGAAACCCGACGTCCACACACCTCTCCCTGATGTTGAACACACTCCGATGAGTCGGAGACTGAACGAAGCTCCGTCTCTCCTAAAATGGCCTTGATGGTTGAAGTCTTCCCCGCTCCTCTCCTCCCACAAACAACCAGGTTCAACGAGGGTTTCATGACTTCAGTGAAGGTGAGGAAGGTTCCTCTGTTCTCATCGGCTGTTCCTTCAATCTTCTTCATCAGTGATCTGTAGTTATCTTCAAACATGTTGTAGTATCTTCCTCCACAGTCTTTAAGGAGTTCATTCACAGAGGAACTCATTTCATTCTTGTGTGTCATGATGACCATCGAGTGCTTTAAGGCATCTCCACCAAACAAACTCAGGATGAACTTCAGTCTGCGTTGGTCTTCTTCCTTAAAGTCAGAAGGTTTCACCAGCAGCAGCAGAACATTTGGTCCTGGAGGACAGAGACTCAAACATGTCTTCATTTCTCTCCTCATGATCTCCTCAGACAGACTGAACACATCTGCTGTTTTCACCACTATTGTTGGTTTTCCTCTCCACTCTCCACAGGAGGCCACGGTGTGACTGGATGTGGAAGGTTTCTGTTCATGAAAACTTTGGTGTCCGATGATGAAGTTTCCAAGTTTTGTCTTTTTGTCTTCACTTTTCCCGAACAGCAGGATCCTCAGTGAAGACGCTGGAATACAAAAGAGAAATGATACCAGATGAAATGAGATGTTGATGAAAACGCCACCAAAGACGAGGTTTGGTACATAAAGTTCAGAGACTGCTCCTGTTGCGTACGAACGGTGAACAGCACCATGACGTGCACGGAGCCGGGCTACACGAGAACCTTGGTGAGTTCAACCTGCATGTGTGTACGTTTGTCAGTTTGATATAATAGAGGCTTGGAGACACCAAATCGTTCAAGGATTTTCATGTATTTTTCTTTTGAGTCTGGAGCGTTAATGCAGTTTTTCTATGACATATTTGGGGGCTTGTCCGGGATTTCTAACCCGTCTCTGTTTCATTAGAAGAAAACAATTTATTAATGATTGACAGGCTTTTTTGAGAAAGTCAGAGGATTTTTCACTTTTGGGGAAGTGAAGGGTAATAAGTAATACTTGTTTGTTGTTAATGTTGATTATGATTGGGATAATTAGAAAAGCGGAAAGTTGCAAATTTTCTTTGTCTTTATTATATGAAGTGCCCTGAGATGAGTTATGTTGTTGATTTGGAACTGTATCAATAGAATTGAATGGAAAAGAAAAGAAGTTGACCCTGACCTCATGTCCCAACACGGATCATTTATACTTTTCTTCTGGTTCTTTTTCTTCTTCTACTATTTAATGGGTGATGATAGCCGGCCTCAACTTCCTGTAATTGGTCTGAAAGTCCAAAGCATCAAAAAAATGTTTTCACACCACAAACGAACCAAACTATTGGTTAGTTTGATCCGGACCGAGACCACCTCTTTTGGTCAGAACTTGTCTGGTCCATACCGTCGTCCGAGGCTTCTGTCACACTGACGGTTTTGATTCGGATCAAACGAGGTCGGTGTGAAAACAACTATGAAACATGTTTTGCTTTTTCACACATTTTGTGTCACCTACTTCCACATGTTATTTCACGATTCTGATGTTTTTAGTTTACACTGCAGAAAATAGTAATAATAAAGAAAATAGTAAAAATAAAATAAACCCATGAATGAGCTAGTGTGTGAAAATCTTTCCAGGTACTGTGATCCATATCTTAGTGCTGTATTACACTCATATAGTGTGCATGTGGACAATAATGATGTGTTTTACTTACAGTGGTGGGATGGGGTAAAGATCCTGGAAGCTTTGGTCTCTGTAAAAGACACAATGATGTCAGGTTTATCAATCTGATCCTTCTGTCATTGGTGGTAATTATGACATTCTTTTTAACAGAGTTACTGTTCTCCACTTACCAACAACTTTTGTAGGATTTGAGTCAGAAGTGACTCGTTCTTTTGGTGTCGGGATTTCTTGATCAGTAGCCCAACTTGGCGCTGCATCCTTGAACACATGTCCATTGTTTTCTTTTGCAATTTGACCCAGACGTGTTAACAGCTCTGGAAGTTCAAGGTTCTTCCACTCCAGATGTCTGTATCTACATTTTCTGATCATGTCTTTTAAGGGCTGGACCATCACATCTTTTTCAATGAAACTCGAGCCCTTGTCTCTCGGTGTGGATATCAGTACGAGCGAGTGATAGAACGATCGATCACTGAGACGTGTCAGGATTCTGTCGAGCCTCACTTTTATCTCCTCTGTGAAGTCTTCAGGCTGCAGAACCAGCAGGAACACGTGAGGACCGGGATCACAGAGTTCCACACAGTCTTTTACATATTCTGTCAGTTTGTCTTCAGAGATGTTTGAATGCAGCAGATCTGGGGCGTTGATGAGGACTATTTTCTTCTCCTTTAACGGACCGCTGACTTTCAGAAAGTGTTTTGGTTCTTCCTCAGTGTTGGACACAGTCTCTCCCAGTATGAAGTTCATCACCTCTCCCCTCTCAGACCAGCTGTTCCCCAGCAGAACGATCCTCAGCTCAGACACTGGAAAGAAAACACTGAATTAGAAAAACCAACATCCTGATGATTTTGTCCACTTTCGTACACTAAAGTTTGGTGGACTTCAGTTAATGTGTTGTTATCATTCTTAAAACTTTCAAAACCACCAGTGAACTTGCAAAATTGTAAAAAAAAAAGTGTATTCACCTTCAGACACTGTATTTCTAGATGTTAATATAAAGAGGAATTCCTCTTACTCAGTTCACCAACTTACTGTCAGGTGGCAGAAATTCATAACTGCTGCTGCGCTTCATTGGTTGAAGAAAACCTGTTGATTCATACATATGCCATATTTAATCATCCATTAGATGCACACAGAGTAGTGAGGCAATAGTTCATTCAACTATGTAAACAGTCACACTTAAATAAGACTTAAAAAGAAACATGATGCTTGAAAATACATCGGTCAGTTAACTGGTTCATTGTGTCCAGAAGAGTCGCTCACACACGGTGGATTGTCTGTAACTCTTTAAACTAGACTCAATCACATGTAAATCAGAGTGATCGAGGAGCTTTGTCTTCACTTCTGCATGAGGTCAATCATTGTTGATGCTAACCTTTGTGGATTGGGAGAGACTGGAGACATTTGAATTATCTGTGGGCAAATTATCAATCTGTCCTGGGTGATCAGATCACTGGTAGTCAGCTTTCAGTCGTCACTGTGGGTGTTGTTGTTGTTGTTGTTTTTCTATTTCCTGGAGCTGCAGGTGAGCAGCAGACGGGCGGGTGGAGATAGAGGTGGGGAAGAGTTGAGATCTGAGTGTACTGAATGTAGGTGGTGTCGAGTTGCAGCTAAGTCACTTCAGGGCTTTTTTTTTTATTCTAAAAAATCTTTTTAAATATGTAAGTTTGAGGAACTTGAATTTAGAAGTTTTTTAGAATAAAAAAATTAAGTTTGAAAGGACTCAAGGATCGCAGCCAAAGAACACGTTCAGGACATCCCTGACTTTAACAATACAAGTATTCTCCTGACACCTCTGTTGCTCACTTGGACCATGTTTTGCATTCCTCAGCATCTCGATAAGAGTCAGCCTCTTCAGGAGATCCTGACTCACCTGTCTGCTCAGCTCACCTGCATCCAACCTGGACGAGGCTCCCTCTGCTAACTCCAATAAAACTCCAAAAATTACTGTGCTGGCAAAACTCATTTATTTCCCTTTTAAAATGTGGATTCAGGCCAAGTGGCTGATTTGATGGGTGTTGTGAATTATGCAATATTACAGAAGAGGGTGTGGAGGTTTACGGACTCGGTCCTGACCGCATCACTGTTGTGCCAATAATCACGTTAAAACACCCTCGAGTATAATATTATGATTATACAACGAGTTACCAACTAAATGAAATATGCAATCATAATGTTTTCATATTGTGGAGCCATTCGCTCTCAAAATATAAACCTTTTTGTTAGTGTGACTGCCGTTTCCATGGCAACACATGGAGGTATGGCTAACAACTGGAAAACAATCGGTCACGTCAGTAGACTGTTTAAGTGCGTGACTATCCGTGGTGTTACGGTACGGGTGCTCGGAGCGACCAAAAAGGACCAAAAGAGACCCGATTTCACCAAATGGGTCATTTAATAGAACTATAACAAGTAGAAACTACATTATATTACATATTATAGGAAACTTTATTCTAATTCTATTTTCCCATTGAGGAGGAGTGATGTTTCTAGTGATGAGCAGGATGTGATGTCATGAGGATTTGTTCCAGATGTTCAGACCAATCAGATCTCTGGGGCGGCGCTACTGGTTGTTTAATTCTTCACGAACCGACACAATAATCTTAAAATGCTTTTATTTTGAAATCTTGTTTTGACGCCGCGGTCTGTGTCCGCTTCCTGTTTTTTTGTTTTCCTGTCACAGTCGTCTCCGGTGCAGTCATGTCATGATAAACTAAAGTGAACGATACTGGACTGAGTTCAGTCAGTAAAGTGTCAATCAAACAGGTGTCAATCAAATCCCACCAGCTTTCAGGGGTCAAATCCATTGTTACATTGTGAAGTTCTGTCTCAAACATTTGGTGTGTTAACAAATTCATGATCTCTGACTTGATTTAAAACATGTTGTCATTCACTTTTTTAAAATCACAGTGAGAAGCGGTCTCTGAGGACTTCTGCTTTGCTGCCTTGTTGTTAACATCCTCCTCTGCAGAAATACAGAACAAAACTGAACTCGTGGTACGCTGCCATTTGTTTTCTTTTTTTTCAGTAGCAAATAATGCAAAATGATCATCTGCAGTAAAGTTTTATCCACACTGATAAAGTCTGACTGGACTCACCTGCTCTTGCTCTCGCCATCCCATAATGCCCTGCTGAAAATATGGTGGACTAACTGAGCTGCAGGAGAAAATAGAAAGACTTGAGTTCTCTTCAACCAGTTAATCAGCAACACGGTCTCTGGACGTGCAGGTGATATTTACCTGTCAGCGTTTCAGCAGCGTGTCCTCTGATCGTGACGAGTTCTCAGAAACACGTGACCTTCTTCACCAGACAAGAACAAACATGTCAGGATGCAGCGAGAGTGAACTTCAGCTGGTTGTTGGCAAATCAAGTCAAAGCTGTTCTTTAACATCTAAAACATGTCCTCAAGTACAGCAGGACAAGAAGACGTCTTTCTGTATCGAAATCTATTTTAAAGGGTTAAAATTCAACAACAGGTAAAGTTTCAGGATGAAGGAGGAGCCAAGTGAAACCACCGACGTGTGATGGGTGTCGACACACTTTGTCTTCCTGCTCAGTCACCGAACTTTCACTAAAAATAATCCGATCGGAAACTCACCTGATGATCAAATGATCAGCTGTCAGTTCTTCTGATCGATCAGCTGTTCGTTCTTCTGATCGATCAGCTGTCAGTTCTTCTGATCGATCAGCCGTCTTTATTTCTCAGTTGGTTTGAAGGACTCGACAGATTAAAATGTTGCTGCGCCATCAGTCCGGGACGAACGAATGAAAGTGAAAGTGTTGTTTTAATAACCCGTGACAGTTAAAAAAAAAAAAAATTTGAAGGACACGTGACGGTAAATAATGTGTGTATTAGAAAACAAACAAACAGGAACATACATATTTTTATTATCTTTTTTTAGATCTCAGATGATTGATTTCTCTCACCTCGTTTTTATTTCTAAAGATTTCTCATCAGTTTAGTAGCTTCAATGTAAACAGAAATAAAACAGTCAGCACCTATAGATTTCTTTATCAAACATAAATAATAATAATAATAATAATAACACATTTGACCTTTATAGCACTTTTCAGGACACTCAAAGACCCTTTAAAGGTTAAAATGATCAAAATGACACAATAAAAGTATAAATCACAAACAATCAGGTTAAAATCAGCTGATAACAGTAAAAACAATAAGAATGAAACATGAAAAGCAGATTTAAAAAGAGTTTTCAGTTGTGATCAGTTTAGTCTCAGAAAAGCATTAAAAGCTGACCCGTCATATTCTTTATCAAATTGTTTTAAAGAGCCAAATACTAAACAGAGAATCTGACCAATGAAGCATCGCAGGAATTGAATTGATCACTCTAATGAATAAATGAAATAACTGACTTGTGATTAAATAAAGTTAGTGAGGCTGGAAGCAGTTTTATTGCTGAATGAGTTGAACCTTAAACCTTCAGATAAAAAAGTAATAACGACCAAGTGTTTGGAAAAATGAAGAATATCCAGGAGATGGAGGATTATGGGATTAAAACGTTATTCAGTCGGTCGGCTTCGATCTTCACCTGTGAAATAAAAACAGCAAAAGTTCATCATATTAATACCGGAGTTTAATTTGTGTTCCAACAACAACGACGGAAAGACTTCCTGGGTATGTTGAAGCTGCTCCGTCACACAGGCCTCAGGTCGGCCAGGGAAACCAAATCGGACTATTTCACCTTATTTTCAAAGCAGGTCAATTTCTTCCCCAAACGCTGCCATGTCGAATGACTTCAAACGTCACTTCAGAGCTCGAAAAAAAATAAAGTATTCATATCGAACCAAATCACAGCAGCTGGGAGGAAAATATACTCCTTTTTAACAGGAAGAAAAACCTCCAACAGAAGCAGGATCAGAGGGAGTGATGTTAGGAGGTGTGCCGACGCTTCGAAGCCTGTGTGGAGTAACGGAGGGGGCGTTTCCTCGAAGCCTGTGTGGAGTAACGGAGGGGGCGTTTCCTCGAAGCGTGTGTGGAGTAACGGAGGGGGCGTTTCCTCGAAGCGTGTGTGGAGTAACGGAGGGGGCGTTTCCTCGAAGCGCGTGTGGAGTAACGGAGGGGGCGTTTCCTCGAAGCCTGTGTGGAGTAACGGAGGGGGCGTTTCCTCGAAGCCTGTGTGGAGTAACGGAGGGGGCGTTTCCTCGAAGCCTGTGTGGAGTAACGGAGGGGGCGTTTCCTCGAAGCCTGTGTGGAGTAACGGAGGGGGCGTTTCCTCGAAGCGTGTGTGGAGTAACGGAGGGGGCGTTTCCTCGAAGCGCGTGTGGAGTAACGGAGGGGGCGTTTCCTCGAAGCCTGTGTGGAGTAACGGAGGGGGCGTTTCCTCGAAGCCTGTGTGGAGTAACGGAGGGGGCGTTTCCTCGAAGCCTGTGTGGAGTAACGGAGGGGCGTTTCCTCGAAGCGCGTGTGGAGTAACGGAGGGGTGGAGTAACGGTTTCCTCGAAGCCTGTGTGGAGTAACGGAGGGGGCGTTTCCTCGAAGCGTGTGTGGAGTAACGGAGGGGGCGTTTCCTCGAAGCGCGTGTGGAGTAACGGAGGGGGCGTTTCCTCGAAGCGTGTGTGGAGTAACGGAGGGGGCGTTTCCTCGAAGCGCGTGTGGAGTAACGGAGGGGGCGTTTCCTCGAAGCGTGTCGAGGCTTGCTTCATTTAGGGGAGGAGCCAAAAATGATGACGTCCGAAGCCTCGCTGCCGGCTGTACCACGTGACTGCTTCGGGAAGTGGTTCAGATTTTGCCGGGAGGTTTGACAGCAATATAAACCTCTCAGGCTCCATTCAAAATGTGGGTTGTTGGTGGAGAGTTGAGGTCAGTTGAGAGTTTGGAGAGTTTGGAGAGTTTAGAGAGAGAGAGAGAGATAGTTTGGAGATGTAGGAGAGTGAGGAGAGAAGGAGGTGATAAGATGGAGCCAGCTGGGAAGAGGAGGATTTCCCCTGTGGGAACACTTTGATTTAATAACTCCTAATAAGCTAAATCTAACTCTATTTCAGACACATTAGGTTTGCTTATCAAGAACTGTATTTTTCACAGTTTCTTATTTAATTCAAAGGTGAGGTGTTTATTGTGCTCCAAGGAGTTGGGGTACAATAACAACACCTCATCCATGCTGAGGCGTTACCGTGCCTTGCATGACAATAAGGAGGAAACTGGAGCTTCACCCAGCCAAGGTAAGTCATTACAATATTACAAATGCACCATCACAATTTATCCCTGTTCACTTTTGTTTATTGTGTAAATAAAGACAGGTAACAGATTCTGTGTTTATTCTCTTTGAACCAGCCACCAGAAAACCAGAGCTGGATGAAGCCCTCGTCTCCATGATAGTGAAGGACACACAGCCCTTCAGTATTGTGGATGATGATGGATTCAGGGCATTTGTGTCCAAACTGGATCCTAATTATGTCCTCCCTACAGGGCAGGTATGTATGGGTGCATGCATGAAACAAATGAGTACTTTATTGTGTCTCACAGTTCAGCACTATATATTTTTTCCTTGAGGCTCTGAAGGCCATGGTGGAGGCCAAGTATGAGTCAGCTCAGGAGAAGGAGAAGGCTAAAGTGGAAAAGGTGGCTGCTGTTAGCCTTACTTCTGACATGTGGACATCCATAAAACCAAAAACTGTTGAGAAACTGTTATTTCTGAATAAAAATGAATAAAATGTCCCCTGTCCTGTACATCATTGTCCAAGTTACACAAGCATATTCAGTCCCCTCTTCCTCGTTCCACAAACACTTCCACTGTCCTCTGCCTGCTTAAGCCCATGCCATTTTCCTAAAGTGACAGAAAAACATGATTACACAACCTGCCGTATCATATGATACTACCATTTTGGGAAAATTTACACACACAGAATACATTCAAAAAATATTTTATTATGCATATATGTGATCATTTATGTACAGAAATTATTTGGTCATACATTTTAGTAATTCATAGTCATTCCCAACAGCCATAACAGACACAAACATTCAATGCATCACATGTGGTTCAGATCCAGCTGCCTGTCATTCTACACTTGGCCAGCAGGTGGTTCCGTGTGCACATGAAGCTTCGAGAAATGAACCCTTTCTGGAACCAACTGGCTGAAGTGGTTTGATGCCTCATGAGGCTTCATCTCACCATCACTACTCAGAGGTGAACACTCTGAATGAAGCCACGCCCCCTCTGGTCCTTGTTGTGGTTCATCTCACATTATTTTACTCCGTCAATCAACCTTCAATCAACCTTCAGTAAGCCATCAATCAACCTTTAATCAGCCTTTAATCAGCCACCAATCAACCATCAATCAGCCACCAATCAGCCACCAATCAACCATCAATCAGCCACCAATCAGCCATCAATCAACCTTCAATCAGCCATTAATCAGCCATCAATCAACCTTCAATCAGCCATCAATCAGCCATCAATCAACCTTCAATCAGCCATCAATCAACCTTCAATCAGCCATCAATCAACCTTCACCCAGCCTTCAATCAGCCTTCAACCAGCCATCAATCAGCCATCAATCAACCTTCAATCAGCCATCAATCAACCTTCAATCAGCCATCAATCAGCCATCAATCAGCCTTCAATCAGCCTTCAATCAGCCATCAATCAACCTTCAATCAGCCATCAATCAACCTTCACCCAGCCTTCAATCAGCCTTCAATCAGCCATCAATCAACCTTCAATCAGCCATCAATCAACCTTCACCCAGCCTCAGCTTCAGTAGTCTTCAATCAGCCTCACCTTGTCCAGGTGTGTTAACTCTTCCCGCCAGTGGGGGAGGTGTGCAGGTAACTTGATTTGACTAACCTGTTTCCTCGTTTTATTCAGTTATTCAAATGCGAGTCTCTGAGCCGAGTTCAGCCGCACAGCTCGGTCTGAGAGACACGGAGCTCAGCAGGAGAAGGGAAGAACCCGCCATGACGGTAAGAGCACAGGTCTCCGCGGGCGTACCTAACTTCCTTCAGAAATCGTCTAATTTTACACTTCCTTTTGATGGGTAAATGCACACCCGCGGTGAAAAAACCTATTTGAGATATTTTACAAATCAAGTGGGTTTAAAGTCAAATTCGGCCCAAATAACTGCCAACAAGAAGCATGTTATGTCGACGAAAACGTAATTTATTGTTGAAGGACACTGCTGCCGGTGGCCTCCTTCATCTGTCCATCAACGTTATCGCGCGAGAGCAACGTGAGACCAAACGAAAGTTTCACAAACACAAGTAGAGTTTTAAATGGCCTGATTTCCAGATGGAGTTTGGTGTCCGTCTGATAAAAGATTTCTTTGTGACCGCGTACAGTCACTCAGTTCCTGCTTTGAACACTTCTGTTTAAAGAGAAGTATTGAATATTAAACTTTTTTTTAATTCAATTAACCAAATAGAGTTTTCATATTTTAAAAATTAAGTGATGAAACATGATATACGTCTTTTTGTTGTTGTTGTCGAACAGTCCATAACCAAAGAATAGTTTATTATCTGTAATGGAGACCAGAGAAAGCAGCAACGCTCGAAACTTAACGTAGAAAAAGTATTTCAGTGATTTCAAAAATAGTTTTTCTACCAAATCACTGTCTATCATTGCAGTTTTGTTATTGTAGCAGTTCTGGTTTTCCAGAAATAAATTGTGTACGTAATATAATGGTTGTGATATAGTGTATGGTTCTCAACTGGTGGCTCGTGACCCACAATTGGGGTCACGGGACAGATTTTGAGTGAGACAGAGAAACATTCAGAAACTTGTATATTTTCTAATGAAGTGCTTCATCCAAATAAACATGCTCCTCTTGTCCACATGTCCAAGTGTCCTTGAGCAAGACACTGAACCCTAAATTGCTCCCGATGTCGTACCATCGGTGTTGTAAGTCGCTTTGAATAAAAGCGTCAGCTAAATGAAATGTAATGTTGTAATGTAAAAGTGCTTCTATTTTTTCAGGATATTAGTTTTCCAACAATGTTCAGCAACTTTTTGACACCAACGTCAAAACGTACCGTCAGATAATTCGGCCTCGTCGGGTTTGGGTTTTGTCCCATGTTACTTTTTGTCATGTCATTGTTGTTGTTGTTTTACCAGCCTGGAGGAGCTCACCGGCTCCTGTCTGGTTAACGGAGGTGATTCCTGCTCGCTGTGTCGCGGCCTTGTTTTTGCATGTGATTTGCCTTTTGTAAATATAACGGACGATGCAAATGTGTGTTGACGTCCGCCGGACTGCTCGTGTGGTGCCGCGTTGTTCTGTGCATGCAAACCAACGGTCACGTGATCCAGAACAGAGCTGCTGTGTTGGAGGTTCAGGGAGGAACTCGGTTCCCTGAATGCGTCCGGTGGGATGAAGGTTTTCAGCTGCCGGTGACCTCGGAGGGATTTTCCTGAAACTGAATAGAAACGTTCACGTATTGGATCCACGGTTGAATGATTATTTTTATGTTCACGTCGTAATGTTTCTGTTAGTTGTTCGGCACCGTGACTGAAGAGCAGCGTCCACCTCCAACCTGAGCCGTGGAAACGGATGGCTGACCGGTTGGAGGAAGGAAACGACCTCCAGTTGGAGATCCCAGATGTGGTTCTGACTAGTTTTAAACTGGTTTAGGATTTAGTTCGGTAAGAACGAGTTCTTCAATACTTTTGAATTGTTTTTGAGCTGCTTTGGACGAGTTTAAACTGGTTTGTGGACTTGGTTCGGTCTAGTTTTAAACTGGGTTGTGGACTTGGTTCGGTCTAGTTTTAAACTGGGTTGTGGACTTGGTTCGGTCTAGTTTTAAACTGGGTTGTGACGAGTTCAGGACTCGTTTCCAACCTGGTTTAAGACTTGGTTCTGGACTCGGGAAGGAAAAGTTTTAGAGTTAGATTTGAACTAGTTTTAAACTGGTTCTACTTTGTTTTGGACTGATTTTAAACTGGTTTCGAGCCACTTCCAGACAAACTGTAGACTCACTCAGCGCCAGAACTGATTGACAGAAGGATGGACTGAACGTCTTCGTGTGGTCAGATCCTGAATGTGCGACTCTGATCTCGAAGCGGTGAAATGTTCTGGTCCGTCTGCAGCCTCCAGATGTTCGGAGAGGATCCGTCTTGCGGTCCGGTAAACGTTTGAGGTTCCGGATGAAAACGACCGAAACATCTGGAAGAAGATTGAAGCGATTTGGTTTTCAGTTTGTTGATGGTGTGTTTCCGTCTGCAGAGTTTGGACGAGGGCATCGTGGTCTGAAGACGGAGGCTGTTCGAGGAGCGTCTTCATCACTTCATCGTCCTCCGTCTGTTCGTCTTCGTCGTCCTCTTCGTCACTCCTCCGCCAGCCATGAATCCCTACGGCGACACCGACCTGAGCTCTCGTCCGTCTGATGATGTCACAGCTCCCGGCTCTTTAGACTCGCCTCCATATTCAGCCAGTGAGAACTCCCATAATGCATCTCTTCCGGTCGTCCAGACCGGCCACTCCTCCACGCTGAACCCCTACCCCGGCCCCGCCACCCCCCCACGCTCCTTCCAGGTCTCCGTCATCGTCCCGTCCCCCCTGCGGTCCCCCCTCCCGTCCCAGTGCTCCGAGGAGTCCTGCCCGGACCTGGAGTGCTCCATCTGCTTCAGCCAGTTCAACAACGTCTTCCGCTGCCCGAAGATGCTTCAGTGCAAACACACCTTCTGTCTGGAGTGTCTGGCGCGCATCAACGTGAAGTCTGCGGAGCCCGGCGCCATCCAGTGCCCGCTGTGCCGCGGCCTGACGCCGCTGCCGGCCCTCGGCCTGCCCAGACTCGCCACCGACTCGGACGTGCTGTCCTGCCTGCCGGCCGCCATGCAGAGAGTCTACAGCATCCGCTTCGTCCGCAACAAGGGGAAGCTGCAGGTCAAAAGGTCAGTGAGGAGTTGAACAGCAGCGCGGTGGACGTCGGGTCGGTCCGGGTTTGATTGTCAGATCGGATCTTTAGGACGGACACCAGATACGGTGCGTCCAGACAAATCGGCGACCTATCTGCATGGGTTGCCGTGGTAACGACGTCGCCACATTTAATGTTGTTGTTGTTTTTTACTGTTCAAACTTTCATAAATCATCTGGATACGATCAGGAGGCAGATTTGTTGTCGGTCTGAATGAGGCCTGATTCTTTTTTCATCCACAACTTTCAGACGACTGAAACAAAATTTAAAATCTTGTGGGTTTTTTTTGATGACGTTGGTTTACTAAATATTTTCTGTCATGTTTCCATCATCAGTCTTCAACAATATAAAATAACAAGTTGGTCAGTTTCTGTTTTGTTTTCAACCCTACAAGACGGCTGGATGTGAACCAGACGTCCGCAGGTCTTTATTCAGATCTTCCCGTGTAATGAAGTTCATGTTTCACCGCGCTGACGGAGAGATGGGAGCTTTTACAGCAGGCGAGAATAACTCCACATCTGTAGAACTGAACATCTGGTTTACTGCAGGCTGGAGGCGCCGATGTTCCTCCAGAATATATTTATTATTTAGTGGCGTTGAGACATTTCTCCTCTCTGAACACTGAAATATTAAAACGTTTGGTGGGAGCTCGGTTGACCCTCCGCTCTCCTCCTTTTAGGACTCCTGAAGGTCAGCGGCCGTGGGGTCGAAGGTCGACGACGTCGGGGAGCCGCTCCCTGGACGTGGGGCTGCCCAGCCCGCCGGCGGGGGGCCGCGGCGAGGGGGGCGGAGTGGCCGTTCTGTTCAGACTGACGGACCAGCCGGTGTGCCGAGCCTTCCTCCTGACGTCGGTGGGGATGATGATGGTGCTGCTGACGGGCATCATCGTCTTCCTCCTCACCACCAGCAAACAGGAGATGAACTGACCGCCATGTGATGTCACTTCCTGTCTTCTTTTTGTGCGCGCGCGTGTGTGTGTGTGTGTGTGTGTGTGTGTGTGTGTGTGTGTGTGTGTGTGTGTATATATATATATATGATGAGAGTCAACATCCAGATGTGCAACAAGAAGCTTTTTTTTTTTTTTAACTGGCGCACAACAAACCAAAGCATGATGGGAAGTCACACGTCGATCAGCTGGTGTCAGAAAACACTCGACTGTTCGTGTTCGTCTGATATTTAAGTTACAAACTGAACCGAAGCGCCACATTTAAAAAAAAATTAAAAAAAAAAATCTAAACCCTGACCATGAAGGGAAGACGTCGAGCTGCTTCACTGCTCAAACCGTCCGAGAACGTGCGTGAGGTCGAGGAAGCTGTCTGAGCTGAAGATCGTTTGGAGGTCGTAGGAACAAGATGAGAGTATAAATATCAGGTTGATTATATCAGCTCTTTGGTTACTCTGCACCTGAAAGCGGACCTCACTTTATGCCAGCAGGGGGCGCCGCCTCCCTGTTTCAACTTGTTCGGGCAGCTTTCAGCACTTTTAAAAGATGATGTTGTTTTGGTTCTTGGACTCTGGAATCTGACGGAGGTTTACTGAACTGGTCTTGGTGAACTGAGCCTTTAACGACGCGAAGCAGCTGCTCTGCGTTACCGTAGCGACAACGCGACGTCAGCTCGGGTGAAAACATCCAAACTCTTCCAGAAACTCTTTTGACCTGCAGATCGAAGCTGAAGTCAGAAACGTCCTGTGGAAATGGGTTTTTATAGAAGTCTGAGGAAACACATTTTCTTTCATGTTACTGTTTTTCAGATTTTTATGTCGTCGCCTGTTTTATTGTGTAAAAATAAATGAGATTTTTTTTTTAAAGATATTTATCAAACTATTTTAGAAAACTTATCTTTGTTAAACCTTAATAAATTCATTTTGCAATTTTATTTTTGTCCATTTATTTATTTATTTTTGGAGTTGAACTGATTCAACTTCTGGATATTTGGAGAATAATTTTCTCTTTCTCTCATTTTGCTGTCTTTTAAAGTTGCATGATTATATTGGGTAAAAACATTCCCCATCATCCGATGATGAGAGATATCTGGAAACTCTCAGTTCCTCCGAAGTTTCAAATACAGTCAGAGAAACATCAAGAAAAAGTGTTTTCTGGATTTCTGTTTTTAGACTATCGTCAGTGTTTGCAGCTCGTTGTTGCTGCTGGTTTTACTCCGAGTTAAAGGAACCACACGTCTTCAACAGGAGTAAAAACGATGCAGCCTTCGACCTCCACACTAAAACTTTTATGACTGTTTTTTCTGTCTAATTAAATGCTCCTGCATCAACCAACAGAAAAGGGTTAAAGTAATATGGAGTGGGGGAACGTCGCCCTCTGCAGGTGGAGAACAAACGGGCACATCTTAGTTTCTCTGTTGTTTGCATGTCTTTAAAGATCACTTCCTGTTCATTAATCTTCACTTCAGATCAGGGAGACTTCAGTCTGATGCAGCTTTAAAAACATACAGGACTAGTGAAGGGATGAAATGTGCTGACTGTGCAGGAGGAGGAGGAGGAGGAGCAGTAGGAGGAAGCAGCAGGTGCATGTGAAGAGACTTTCCGATGATCCCCTGCTGATTGAAACCAGATGTTCTGTGGTTTCGGAGCTCCATCACTCAAATCAACACACGAAATAAAAGCTCTTAAATCTACAACGATGAAGCGTGTCGGTTTGAAGGTCTGCGAGTCACATGTTGCATGTTGTCGTTCCTCCGAGCAGAAAATCTTTTCTAAAGCTGCTTTTGTTCTTTGAGTGAACATGAAAGAGACACGACACGCAGATGTTCGTGTTCGGATCTGTAATCGAGTACAAATGGAAAACAGGATTCAAGCGATGAAGGACTTTTATTTTGAAAAAACCTTACTGTGGGCTGCATGTGGTCCAGCGGTAAGAGGAGGAGGAGGAGGAGGAGGCTGCTGCGTCCGTCTCAGCGTCTCCTGAAGGATTCACAGAAGCAACAGATCTCATTAAAAACAATCAGTTAAAGTGGTTTTATATCGAAAACAGTGGAAACAAAATGAACTTGTGAAAACCCTCCAAATCTGTGAGGAAACATCATCACTCATTCGGAGTCATTTCTCTGGTGTTAAAAAAAACTCCTCTCAACTCTGTTTGTTCTCCTCCAGCTGTGAGAAGAAACCCATGTTTTAACATTTAAATTCTCCTGATTTAAATCAGGACTTTAAAAAAAATCAAATATACATGAATTGTTGTAGAAATGAACCGTCTCATGAGTTTGTTCCGTCCTCTCCGGTCTGATCCAATGATCCACAGACCACTTTTATTTTGTAATTAACATGATTAAAAAAGGTCACCAGCTGCTGTAAAGCCATTAAAACAGATGCACTTCCTGTTTTTATGACGTCTGAAATGAAAACAGATATTCTGATAAAACCGGTACGTTGATAAGTTACATTCTGATTACATCGTTAGTTTTGCAGCTTCAAACGCAGACGTGAATCTTCAACGATCACAGACTGTTTATAAAAGAGTTCGTAGCTTCAGGTCTGTAAAATGGTTCTGATCCAGAAATGTCTTCAGCTGCAATACCAGCGAGTGCCACTAGAGGTCGGCTCCAAAAAGCCTCCGGCTCCATAGACTCTCATTCAACTTCTCTCATCAAATCCAAAGTGAATAAAATGTGTCCATCAGTTATCTCGGTGTTGTTAGCTAAAGTCACTCCTTCTTCTTAGTTTTCTGGAGGTCCATCTGAAAATAATCCCTCATTCATTAGAAAAGAAGATTCAAGAAGACCTGTTTTTGGGGGCGTGTCTGTTTGATTGACAGGCCTGTGGAGCAGTCAGGTTACAGCTATCGATGGGCATAGTATCGTTCTCAAACCGACGGGTGGACGGAGAGCAAATGAGCAACGAACCTGTTGGGAGGCCGCTGGACGTTCTGGGTTCGAGCGCCTGCACGTTTCCACGACGGTCGCGGTACGAAGCCGAAGTCTCCGGGTCGGTAACGAGCCATCAGGTGCAACGGATCTGTGGTGAAGCTCGAGGACTCTGATCTGTGGAGGAGAGACAAGATGACGGGAGGTGACGGAGTTTCTTCACTACAGATTTCTCCAGTGAGGAGCTGCTCATAAAACAAGTTTAAATAGAACAGTAGTTGGACATCTGAACTGTAAATGTTGTTTCAGGACTGCTTTGTTGTTTGACTGTCAGGAGACCAGCTGGCAGCTGATCGGGTCCTGATGGGAGTCTGATCCGGATCGCTGTGTTCAGCCTGTCAGACAGGATTCAGGGCCGAGCCGCTCCGCTACCTGGAAGCTTCGGGGTCAGAGGTCGGCGGTGTCTCGCCGTCGGGACGCTTCAGGATCTCCCGCAGCCTCTGTCTCTTCCGCTCCACGCCGGCCGTTTTGCCTGAGTTCTACAGAGGGTCAGTGAACACAACACGTCGTCTCATTCACTGTTTATAAGAATTTATTGGCGTCGCAGCTGTTTTATCAGATTATAAAAAACTTCTCTGGGTCTGAAAAGCCTCTAAGTGTGATACCACTGAGGGCCACTAGGGGCCCGGCTCCAAATGGCCGTTTGATTGACAGAAACTGGGTGCGGTAAGGTTTTCTGTAAAGGTGGGCGGGGCATAGTCAGCCTGATCCCGCCCCCCCTCCTGGGTCGCTGCTCGGTGTTACGATGTCAAACGTTCCCACGTTCATTTCTGGGATGTAAAACCGTCACTAGAAGAATATGTGAGTTTGTTTTCACCTCCGCGATGAACCTGAGGAGGCCGGCCGCCGTCCTCATGTCTCCCTCCAGCCGCCTCCTCCTGTCCCGCTCCTCTTGTAGCTCCGCCTCCAGCTCACCGACCTCCGCCGTCTTGTGGCGGTGCTCCTCGGACACGGAGGCCAGGTGCTGTCTGAAACACAGCCGGCGTTCAGCTCAGAGGACGGCGGATCTACGGAGGGACATTTATTTCACGTGAATGTAAAGCGTGAGCAGAGACGACTCGTCCACCTGACGGCGTTCTGATTGGCCAGCGCGTGCTGCTTCCTGCCACGGCGGTTCTCCAGCTGCACCTCCAGCTCCTCGCTCCTCTTCGTCAGCCGCTCCTTCTCCTGAGGACGGACGAGAAAACGAGGACAAAGTAAAGGAGCTTTCTGCTGCTAAACTGTTCGCTGCATCCAATTAATGTAAAATCATGATGTTTTCATGAAGGGGGCGGAGCCTCACAGAGCAGAGAAACAGACAAATTAACACAACTGTCAGTGACAGAAAAGTTCACTGAGCTGAAACCAAACGTGTGCAGAGGAAGTCAGTAGATAATAGTAGTTACTGGACGTAACCGCGGTTCTATGAGTGCTGGATCATGTTTACAGTAAGTTACAACAGGAGACTCAGCTGTCAGTCACTGGTCCATCAGCTGTCAGACGTCCTCCTACCTTCTCCCACCTGAGGACACACCGGGACATCCTGTCCATCCCCTTCTGCATGCGCTCCATCTGCAGGCCGCCTAGCGGCCGTCTGTCCAGCAGGGCCGTTGTCTCCTGCAGCAGAGGGTAGTTCCCCCCCGCCAGCCTCCTCATCTCCTCCAGCACCTCCCTGTGCTGAGCCCTCTCCTCCTCCACCCGCGCTGACACCTCCATCTCAATCTGAGCCAACACGTCAGGGTGATTGCCCTCCTCATTTTCCGCCTCCCTGGAGGAGAGGAGAGGAGAGAGAGGAGAGGAGAGGAGAGGAGAGGAGACATGAAGACGGAGCAGCAGGAGACGGAGACGCTGTCGGATGAACTGAGACTTTACTTCGCGACCTCCTCCGTCAGGAGGCGGATCGTCTCTTCGTGCTGCTCTTCCTGTCGCTGCATCTGATCGACGACACACTTCCTGTTGGACAGACACTGCGTCACCTCCACCCGCTGCTCCTCGAGCCTCACCGCTGAGAAGGAGAGGTTTACAGGTGTTTACAGATGTTTACAGGTGTTTACAGATGTTTACAGGTGTTTACAGGTGTTGACAGATGTTAACAGATGTTTACAGGTGTTTACAGGTGTTGACAGATGTTAACAGATGTTTACAGGTGTTTACAGATGTTTACAGATGTTTACAGGTGTTTACAGGTGTTGACAGATGTTAACAGATGTTTACAGGTGTTGACAGATGTTAACAGATGTTTACAGGTGTTTACAGGTGTTTACAGGTGTTGACAGATGTTAACAGATGTTTACAGGTGTTTACAGGTGTTTACAGGTGTTAACATATGTTTAGAGATGTTAACAGTTGTTTACAGATGTTTACAGGTGTTTACGGATGGCTTGTTGCTCCTCACTGAGATAAAGACTACAAAATCATGACTGTTTGCTGTCCTGGCTCCTAAATGGTAGAATGAGCTCCCCACCGACATCAGTACAGAAACTCTGAACATCTTCCACCACAAACTAAAAACACACCTCCTCCTCCTTTACCTTGAACAGTAGAACTTTAGTATCTTAAAATAGAACTTACTGATAGAACTTTGTAGTTTGGCTTTCTGGAAGAAATTGTATTTTCCTGATTCTTGTTGTTCTGGTTTGTACCCTCATTGTTGAAATGCACTTATTGTAAGTCTTTGGATAAAAGAGTCAGATAAATGAAATGTAATGTAATGTACAGATGTTTACAGGTGTTTACAGGTGTTTACAGATGTTTACAGGTATTTACAGGTGTTTACAGATGTTTACAGGTGTTTACAGGTGTTTACAGGTGTTTACAGATGTTTACAGGTATTTACAGGTGTTTACAGATGTTTACAGGTATTTACATATGTTTACAGGTGTTTACAGGTGTTTACAGGTGTTTACATGTGTTAACAGGTGTTTACAGGTGTTTACAGGTATTTACAGATGTTTACAGGTATTTACATATGTTTACAGATGTTTACATGTGTTTTACAGGTGTTTACATGTGTTTATAGTGTTTACATGTGTTTATTTTACAGATGTTTACAGATGTTTACAGGTATTTACATATGTTTACAGGTGTTTACAGATGTTTACAGGTGTTTACAGATGTTTACAGGTGTTTACAGGTATTTACAGATGTTTACAGGTGTTTACAGATGTTTACAGGTGTTTACATGTGTTTACAGGTGTTTACAGATGTTTACAGATGTTTACATGTGTTTACAGGTATTTACAGATGTTTACAGGTGTTTACAGATGTTTACAGGTGTTTACAGGTGTTTACAGGTGTTTACAGATGTTTACAGATGTTTACATGTGTTTACAGATGTTTACAGGTGTTTACATGTGTTTATAGATGTTTACATGTGTTTACAGGTATGTTTACAGGTGTTTACAGATGTTTACAGGTATTTACATATGTTTACAGGTGTTTACAGATGTTTACAGGTGTTTACAGATGTTTACAGGTGTTATGTCATGTTTCTTGGCTCACGCGTGTTGTGAGCGTCTCACCCTTCCTCCTGTTCTGAGCTGCGAGAGCGTTGACCTGTTCCTGCAGCTTCTTCATCTCCAGATCAAACTGCAGCGTCAGCTCCTCGTTCTCCTCCCGCTCCTCCTTCCTTTGAGCCTCCAGCTGCTCCTCCAGCTCGGCCACGCCCCTTTCCACTGCAGCGTTGGCGAGCTGCAGGTACTCACAGATGTCCTTCCTGTCCACCTCCGTTTTACGGCACTGACACAGGAGGTCGTTGTTGTCCGTCTCCAGCTGGTCACATCGAAGCTGACACCTGCAGGACGTCACACACGGGTAAAACCATGACAACATGATCATTCAGACCGCTACCACGGCAACCAGCGGTGACGTCACCCGGCGGTTTGTGAACGTTATGAAGCCTCTAGTTCACAAACTGTCCGTCTTCATCTGATCGGAAACCTGACGATACTACGTCCCGCCCACTGATAGCTGTAACCTGACTGCACCACACGCCTGTCAATCAAACAGACACGCCCCCAAAAAGCCAACCTCTGGTGGCACTCGGTGGTATTGCAGCTTAAGACACTTCTGCTCCGGACACTTTTATATTCAGTCTGTGGTTAAAATGCATAAAAATCATAGATTCATGTAAGATGAAAATGTTTGAATCTCTGATGGTTTAATAAAACAACTTAAATTTTTACTTTTTGTCCATTTTGTGGGAAAGAAAATCATCAGTTTAAATTTCTGTTGGTTATTTCCAGCTGAGTCGACACAAACAGACACGTCTGCTTGTAACTGATAAACACATTAAACACAGGAAGAAGCAGCAGGTGTACCTCTCACCTCTCCACCTCGGTTCTCAGATACTCAATCTGTTCCAGGTACAAAGACTTCTCTCTGTCGTTGCCGCTCTCCATTTCAATCTCACTCGTCTCTGACGACTTTTTCTTTTTCTGAATTTTCTTCTGCTGTTTGTCCATTTGTGTTTCTGTGTTTCTGGTTTTTTTCCACCGTCTGCGTCCTTCTTATTCCTGATTTTTTTTTTTTTAAATAAAAAAATTACAATTGTTGCAGGAAAAACAAGTTTTGAAAATAACTGTTGTTGCCGTGGAAACGCTGCCCAGAATGTTCCATTCTTCAGATTTTTAGTTTAAACCATTATTGTAGTCTTTTTTTTTTTTTTTTTTTAGCCTTGCCATTAATTAATTTGTATTTATCTTGGTCTTATCTATCTTATTTTATGTCTATTTATTTCACATTTTAGTCAGAATGACTGCCTGCTGCATCCTTTCAATCCATTTTAGTTGTTTATTTAAGTATTAACTGAATTTATTTATTCATTCGTCAGTTTATTTTTACATTGGCTTGTTTTGTTATTTACTGGTCGGATCCTTACCTTAACCCATATCCATATTTTCTATTCATTCATTTAACATTTTAGTTGTTTTTTTAGTTACTTGTTAATATATTGTTATTTTCTGTTTTAGTAATCTATTTACCTTTGAACTGAATTTCTTTATTCATTTTATTGTGTATTTATTTAAACATTTCAGTTGGTTTCATCAGTCAGTCCTTTTACTCTGTTAAATTATTTTATTTAACCTTTAAGCTGCTATTTCTAAATCACACATCTGTGTAATAGTTTCCTCAGTTTCTCTTTATTTTTTAATAGTCTATTTATTCAAAAGTTAATTGTCTTCACTTTATGAAATCTATATAATCTATCTAATAATAATAACAAAAAACATTATCTACAATTTTCCAAACAACCTGGTTGAGTCATGATTTGAAATCAGGCCATTAAAATGGTACAAAAATAAAATGGTATAAAATCCTCATCACAAAAATTTGTAAGAATAAACATGCTGTGAATAAAATTGTCAGCTAGAATTAATAAAAGTCTTTAAAAAGACAAGAGGTGAATTAAAAGATGATCCTCATGTTCTCGGACATGATGGAAAGATCTTTATATTACTGATAAATTACATCCGAAATGGTCCCAGTTGCTGTTGAAGTGTAAGAAACGACCAGCAGGTGTCAGTAAAGGCTCACAGAGGGGCGGTGAGAGCGATCATTTTCTGCAGTCGGTCATCACTCCCTCTGCTGAACTCAGAAATAGGATCATCCATCTTTAAAACTGATGAAATAAACAGAAACATGTCGGAGTTCAAAGATGTCTGAAAGAATGTGAACACTGAAGCCACATCTGCTGAAAATATTCACACATCAAGTCAACTTTCAAAATAAAACTGACTTTATGACCAATAACAAGTGTTCATTTCCAACCATCAAGGCTCCGCCCCCTCTCCTCTCACTATCAAAACAAACTGCTGCTCGCAGGAAGTGCCGGGGTTTGTGGGAAATGTGGTCTTATGATGGAACGAAGAACATGTTAAATACGTTTTCTCCACTTCCAGCTGGAAGAGACTGAACTTTGTTTTGATTTGAATGTGATTTAAAAAGCAGTTAAAGCTCTTATTTTGAAGGCAGATGTATTCTTTGTTTTCTATATTACAGTCTAAAGCTCTTATTTTGAAGGCAGATGTATTCTTTGTTTCTATATTAGTCACCGACAGTCTGTTCTTGAAAGATTCATTACTTTTTGACTCTTTTTATCACTTTGAGCCCCAAAACAGAAAGAAAAACACATTACAAGGAGAATATTTCAGGGGTGTGCAGCAGAAAAATGGTTCCGATGCAGAAGTGTCTTCAGCTGCAATACCAGCGAGTGCCACTAGAGGTCGGCTCCAAAAAGCCTCCGGCTCCATAGACTCCCATTCAACTTCTCTCATCAAATCCAAAGTGAATAAAATGTGTCCATCAGTTATCTCGGTGTTGTTAGCTAAAGTCACTCCTTCTTATTAGTTTTCTGGAGGTCCATCTGAAAATAATCCCTCATTCATTAGAAAAGAAGATTCAAGAAGACCTGTTTTTGAGGGCGTGTCTGTTTGATTGACAGGCCTGTGGTGCAGTCAGGTTACAGCTATCGGTGGGCGGGACGTAGTATCGTCAGGTTTCCGATCAGATCGGTCAGATCCACCGCTGGCTCCTCCCCCAGCTCGTCCAAATATGGTCACTTCCTGCTCCAAACTGCTCTGCAATTTTAATGGCAAAAAAAACTCACTTAAAACTCTGAATAATTACAGCCACATTTTTGAGAAAAGACGCTGCAAAAAACCAACAACCACAAAAAAAACAACTGCTTCTGCCAGAAAAGAGAGAATAATAATCATGTTAGTTTTCACGTAAGATCAAACCAGTCAAACTGCAGCTCCTCGTTCCCTGGAAAGTTCTCCCACCGATGCGGCGACGAGGGCTTGTTACATGACACAGTGCTGAGTCAGCTTAATGGCCGTAATTGTGGAATATCTCCGAGCTGCGCTCTAATTCTGAACGGTTGAGATAAAGGCAGCTCATTCAGGGGAATACTTCACCTCTTCATGATTTCAGCCGTGGAAAACGTTCACGTCAGTGAATTCCGCTCCACTTGCCAGCAGACAGAACCCGTCTTCTGAAAGAGTCGCTCGGTGAGTCATTAGTGACGCATGTTAACGAGCCGCGATAAGTGCCGGGCTGCTAATTGAGCGGAGGATGGGAGCGCAGGTTTGTGCTACTTTTCTTTTTTTTTTTACTCTGGACCTGAAGAGAAGTCAGTCACTGCTGTGTTTAGTCCCAAAAAAAGTCACAACAGGTTTGTACGAAAGAGACCAGAAAAAAGCTACTAATTTTAAACACAAAAATTAGAATGTACAAATATAAAGTGTTGTTAGAGGTTAAATCTGCCCGGCAACAGTTCAGAAAGCAGCTCAGGTTTGTTCTTAAAGTCGTGAACACTTTGCTGAAATCCTTCTGGAGCGTTACTTAAAGCTCCATGATATTACTTTCGGCCACTTGGGGGCAGCATAACAAACTGTTACCATGTTGAACGGTGTATTTACATATTTAACGTGTTTTACCGCTGTTGGAGCCTCTAGTGGACATTCGAGGAACTGCAGCTTTTGGTTTTGGCTTCATGTTTCAGTCGCAAAGTTTTGATACTTGACCGCACCCCAGGCCTGTCAATCAAATCAGCCCCGCCCCCAAACATATCTGTGTTTGAGTCCTAATATGTAATGAATGATGAGTTATTTCCAGAAGGAAACACTGATCAGGAGTTTATCTAACGACACCATGACGACTTGTGGAAAACATTTACTGACTTTCTATTTCAGGAGAGAACGTGATGCTTTTTCAATGGGAGTCTGTTGGAGACAGAGGTTTTTAGGAGACAGCCCCTAGTGGCCCGCAGTGGTATTACACTTTAAGGCTTCACTTTTCACACTTTTATGTTCAGTTTTGCTGTGAGCTGCCAAACAAACCAGAACAACTTAAAGAGATTCAAAACAACTTCACATATGAACTGAAGTTATTTAAAAGCATGTTTTCAACAGACTGAAGTGCACCAAAAGCTTTTTTCTACAAACTTTAATAAATAGTTTTTCTAAGCCTGGCGCAGATCTAATAAATGTGCATCCCGAATAAAAGACATCTTTGAAAGACACAGAGGAAAGTTCTGTGTTTTGTTGGCTGTTCAAGGCGCACAGAGCCATAATCCCCATTAACTCCTACAGTAACCCGCGCGCTGCTGAAGTGGCTCATTGTGAGCAGAGCGGCGGTGTAGCTTTAAGAAGGAGGTGGGCAGCGCGCCGATGACGCAGGAATCGTCCTGAAAAGATGCTTCAAAACTCCAGGCCGGAGCCAGCGTGTGTGGCGGCTGCAGACCGAGCTGAACGGACCTCGGAGCCCGGCAGGACGCGCCGCTGACAGAAGACTTGGAGCAGGTCGGGGAGCCTCCGGAGGGGACTCTCAATGCAGAATAAAACACGCACATTCTGGCACAACCGCTTCTTTAAAGGACACATAGAGTTGTTTGGCATTTACGCACGGCGGAGGGCTTTCTGCGTGCAGCTGGATGCGCGCTGGAGCCAACTGGAGCCAACTTGGGGAGTAAACATCTGAAGAAGATCTGTTGGGTATCTGAGGCGGGACATCATGCAGCATCTCACCACTCTGTGCGTCTACTTGGTGATGGTCCTGAGTCCAGGTGTGACTCACACCATCACCGAGGACATCCAGGTTCTGGTGTTTCTGCCGCAGAACAACTCCTTCCTCTTCTCTCAGGCGCGCGTCGCCCCGGCGATCCGTTACGCGCAGCGGCGGCTGCAGGCGGACGGCGGACAGTTCTCCGGTTTCCGCTTCAACCTCCACTTCGAGAGCTGCGACTGCGTAAACGCCGCTCTGTTCGCGCTCGTGGACCGCTCGTGCGGGCTGAAGCCGGACCTGATCCTCGGTCCGGTGTGCGAGTACGAGGCGGCGGCGGTGGTGAGGCTGGCGTCCCACTGGCACGTGCCGGTGATCTCGGCAGGTGCCCTGGCCACCGGCTTCGGCAACAAGAACGCCGAGTACTCGCAGCTGACGCGCATCGCGCCGTCCTACGTGAAGATGGCCGAGACGTTCACGGCGATGTTCGAGCACTTCGCGTGGCGGAGCGCGCTGCTCGTGTTCGAGGACGACAAGCAGGAGCGCAACTGCTACTTCACGCTGGAGGGAGTCTACCACCTGATGGTGGACTACAACATCAGGTCCTACCAGTTCTCAGAGGACGAGCCGCTCAACACCGACGACATCCTCCAGAACATCTCCGACATGGAAGGTAGACGAGACTTTTATTTCTCCCGGAGAAGTCTGAAAAGTTGAATAAACTCAACAGTCATTTAAATGTTATGACAGACAGACAGACAGACAGACAGACAGATAGATAGATAGATAGATAGATAGATAGATAGATAGATAGATAGATAGATAGATAGATAGATAGATAGATAGATAGATAGATAGATAGATAGATAGATAGATAGATAGATAGATAGATAGATAGATAGATAGATAGATAGATAGATAGATAGATAGATAGATAGATAGATAGATAATAGATAGATAATAGATAGATAGATAGATAGATAGATAGATAGATAGATAGATAGATAGATAGATAGATAATAGATAGATAATAGATAGATAGATAGATAGATAGATAGATAGATAGATAGATAGATAGATAGATAGATAGATAGATAGATAGATAGATAGATAGATAGATAGATAGATAGATAGATAGATAGATAGATAGATAGATAGATAGATAGATAGATAGATAGATAGATAGATAGATAGATAGATAGATAATAGATAGATAGATAGATAGATAGATAGATAGATAGATAGATAGATAGATAGATAGATAGATAGATAGATAGATAGATAGATAATAGATAGATAGATAGATAGATAGATAGATAGATAGATAGATAGATAATAGATAGATAGATAGATAATAGATAGATAGATAGATAGATAGATAGATAATAGATAGATAGATAGATAGATAGATAGATAGATAGATAGATAATAGATAGATAGATAGATAGATAGATAGATAGATAGATAGATAGATAGATAGATAATAGATAGATAGATAGATAGATAGATAGATAGATAGATAGATAGATAGATAGATAGATAGATAGATAGATAGATAGATAGATAGATAGATAGATAGATAGATAGATAGATAGATAGATAGATAGATAGATAGATAGATAGATAGATAGATAGATAGATAGATAGATAGATAGATAGATAGATAGATAGATAGATAATAGATAGATAGATAGATAATAGATAGATAGATAGATAGATAGATAGATAGATAGATAGATAGATAGATAGATAGATAGATAGATAGATAGATAGATAGATAGATAGATAGATAGATAGATAGATAGATAGATAGATAGATAGATAGATAGATAGATAGATAGATAGATAGATAGATAGATAGATAGATAGATAGATAGATAGATAGATAGATAGATAGATAGATAGATAGATAGATAGATAGATAGATAGATAGATAGATAGATAGATAGATAGATAGATAGATAGATAGATAGATAGATAGATAGATAGATAGATAGATAGATAGATAGATAGATAGATAGATAGATAGATAGATAGATAGATAGATAGATAGATAGATAGATAGATAGATAGATAGATAGATAGATAGATAGATAGATAGATAGATAATAGATAGATAGATAGATAGATAGATAGATAGATAGATAGATAGATAGATAGATAGATAGATAGATAGATAGATAGATAGATAGATAGATAGATAGATAGATAGATAGATAGATAGATAGATAGATAGATAGATAGATAGATAGATAGATAGATAGATAGATAGATAGATAGATAGATAGATAGATAGATAGATAGATAGATAGATAGATAGATAGATAGATAGATAGATAGATAGATAGATAGATAGATAGATAGATAGATAGATAGATAGATAGATAGATAGATAGATAGATAGATAGATAGATAGATAGATAGATAGATAGATAGATAGATAGATAATAGATAGATAGATAGATAGATAGATAGATAGATAGATAGATAGATAGATAGATAGATAGATAGATAGATAGATAGATAGATAGATAGATAGATAGATAGATAGATAGATAGATAGATAGATAGATAGATAGATAGATAGATAGATAGATAGATAGATAGATAGATAGATAGATAGATAGATAGATAGATAGATAGATAGATAGATAGATAGATAGATAGATAGATAGATAGATAGATAGATAGATAGATAGATAGATAGATAGATAGATAGATAGATAGATAGATAGATAGATAGATAGATAGATAGATAGATAGATAGATAGATAGATAGATAGATAGATAGATAGATAGATAGATAGATAGATAGATAGATAGATAGATAGATAGATAGATAGATAGATAGATAGATAGATAGATAGATAGATAGATAGATAGATAGATAGATAGATAGATAGATAGATAGATAGATAGATAGATAGATAGATAGATAGATAGATAGATAGATAGATAGATAGATAGATAGATAGATAGATAGATAGATAGATAGATAGATAGATAGATAGATAGATAGATAGATAGATAGATAGATAGATAGATAATAGATAGATAGATAGATAGATAGATAGATAGATAGATAGATAGATAGATAGATAGATAGATAGATAGATAGATAGATAGATAGATAGATAGATAGATAGATAGATAGATAGATAGATAGATAGATAGATAGATAGATAGATAGATAGATAGATAGATAGATAGATAGATAGATAGATAGATAGATAGATAGATAGATAGATAGATAGATAGATAGATAGATAGATAGATAGATAGATAGATAGATAGATAGATAGATAGATAGATAGATAGATAGATAGATAGATAGATAGATAGATAGATAGATAGATAGATAGATAGATAGATAGATAGATAGATAGATAGATAGATAGATAGATAGATAGATAGATAGATAGATAGATAGATAGATAGATAGATAGATAGATAGATAGATAGATAGATAGATAGATAGATAGATAGATAGATAGATAGATAGATAGATAGATAGATAGATAGATAGATAGATAGATAGATAGATAGATAGATAGATAGATAGATAGATAGATAGATAGATAGATAGATAGATAGATAGATAGATAGATAGATAGATAGATAGATAGATAGATAGATAGATAGATAGATAGATAGATAGATAGATAGATAGATAGATAGATAGATAGATAGATAGATAGATAGATAGATAGATAGATAGATA
>NW_027211006.1:155000-172500 GCF_029030835.1 Brachyistius frenatus | reverse complement strand
GACTTTCTCTCTTCAGCTGCACAAAAACTTAAAAACTCTCTTTTTAAAATGGACAAAAAGTTTCTTAACTTCAGGTGAAACCTTCAGCGCTCTGACTCCAAACTCTGCTCGCTAATCAAACTGCCGGCGATCAGATTTCTGCTGCACGAATCGTCAAATTATCACGAAGGAAAAAACACCTCGTTACATCCCGACATTAAAAAGATGTTTTAGTTTGTTTAAAGCTTGAAATATTCATCACTCTCCTGGAATATCACAGACATGGATGATCCGACGGCTCAAACTGGAAACGCTCGATCAGACGGTCTGATTTAATTGATGGAGTTAAATCTAAGTCGATCATCAGTTCAGAGTCACGTACTGTGTTTGATCTGCAGCCTCTGATTTCATCACAGAATAAATCACTGCAGACTCCTAAATACCAAATCAACACATCAGATTGTTTCATTATAATTAGATATTTAGACAATGTATACATCAGAAGTCAGATTACTGCAGTTTATTAATCTCACTGTTTCCTTTCAGTGAGTGGAATTCATTTAAAACGACCTCTAGTGGCACTCGGTGGTATTACAGCTTAAGACACTTCTGCATCAGAACCATTTTTCAGAGCCGGAAGCTACGAACTCTTTTATAAAGCGTCTGATGTCCGATCCAACGTGTGTGTTCACGTGTGTGATAACGGCTCTCTGGTGGAGTTAGTGTGTCTGAACGAGCGTCCCATCACAGACAGGGATGGAGGAGGAAGGCTCAGCTCCTCATCCTCCTCCTGACCGGAGCGGTGCCCTCTCCGCCCCGGGCCGATAAAGACCCTCCTCGGGAGCGCGTTGGACACGAAGTGCAGCTTCCTGAGGAAGACCAGCCTCCTCCCTGAGTTTCCTCTGAGGCGGATGGGATCTGTTACGCAATCTGTAGCAGGTTAAAGGGTTGAATCATTTTGATTGCAGCCGTAGGTGCAGGATAAAATGATCACAGTGAAAACAATCTCAACTCCTTTGACTCAGACTTTTGGTCTGTGTGGGATATCATGAAGCCTGGTCTTTGAGGGATTTAATTTTATTCTGGATTTTGAAGGGAGTCGATGCAGAGAAGCTGAAATGGGAGATGTATGATCCTTCCCTCTGGTTCCTATGAGAACATGTAGGATCAAACATGGCTGAAATAAATCCTGCTCGACATAAAGTCCAAGTTTCCTTCACATTGAAGAGATATAAAAGTGTTCGTAGCTTCCAGGCCTGAAAAATGAGACCAATGCAGAAGTGTCTTAAACTGCAATACCACCGAGTGCCACTAGAGAAACATCACAACTTTTTCCTCGACTGGCAATGTTTGCTCATTCCTGCAATTTTACTGCAAAAAAAAAAAAATGTCACTCAAAAATCTGCAAATAACATCGAAATGTTTTACAGAACAGCTGCTGCAAAATAAAAAAAAATGTTGATCAAAACAAAACAAAACGGTGAAACCCGGGAAAGTTTTTCAGTTCAGTCCTCGTCTCTATAAATCATCACCTGCAGGAGTGACGGTGAAATCTACAAAACTGAGACTCAAGTTGTATAAAAGCAGAATTATTCTTATTATTGAATCCAGATTTGTGTGGAAGGCAGCAGTTGTTGCATCATCAGCCGCCAGCGTCTGTCCAACACGTCTGGTGGAAGCGGCGCCCGAGGCTGTGTGCCTATAATCACATTACAGCCAGACATCAGAGCCGAGTCAGCTTCAGGTGAACCGAACAGGGACCGAAACACGAAACAACTGCTGTTAGAAAAGAAAGTTTTAAGACAAAAGAGAGTTTTTAAAGTGCAATACGACCGAGGCTCAAAAAAAAAACCACCTCTGTCTCCGATAGGGTGACGTCACCGAGGCTACTTCCTGTTTTTATTGACAGTCTGTTGCCTGAGACTCAGTATGTCTCCAGTGGTCAGTTGTAGAACATCAGGCATCTCTTTCAACAGCCAATCAGCTCGCAAAAAGTCAGGTTAAACAGAACTACAGCGTCGTTGCTATGGAGATGTTATACCGTCTTTTCTTGTTGCTTGGGTGTAAATTATAGACTGTTTATTAAAGTGTATATTAAAGATGGTGTTCATAGCTTCAGGTCTGTAAAATGGTTCTGATCCAGAAGTGTCTTCAGCTGCAATACCAGCGAGTGCCACTAGAGGTCGGCTCCAAAAAGCCTCCGGCTCCATAGACTCCCATTCAACTTCTCTCATCAAATCCAAAGTGAATAAAATGTGTCCATCAGTGATCTCGGTGTTGTTAGCTAAAGTCACTCCTTCTTCTTAGTTTTCTGGAGGTCCATCTGAAAATAATCCCTCATTTATTAGAAAAGAAGATTCAAGAAGACCTGTTTTTGGGGGCGTGTCTGTTTGATTGACAGGCCTGTGGTGCAGTCAGGTTACAGCTATCGGTGGGCGGGACGTAGTATCCCCAGGTTTCCGATCAGATCGGTCAGATCCACCTCTGGCTCCTCCCCCAGCTCGTCCAAATATGGTCACTTCCTGCTCCAAACCGCTCCGAACTAGCAAAGATGGTGACGGACAGAATCTGAACTGGAGGATTCATAACGTTCACAAACCAACGATGACATCACTGATGGTCGATGACATCACTGATGGATGATGACATCACTGAGGGTTGATGACATCACCGTTGGTCGTCTCTTGTTGTAAACGGGAATGTTTCAGGATATTTGCGACTTTTCCGATTTACTTGACCTGGACTGACCTTTACTTTGCGCTTTCCTTTTAATCCTCTCATCAGATTTTAACTTCACAATATTACGACACATAACGACCACTTAGGGGGGGCGGGGTGGGTAACGAAGCAGCTGTCCCGTGATTGGTCGGTTTCTGACGTTAATCCTCCTGAGACATGCACTCCCATCCTGAGTCTGTATGAAACCTTTGTGTAGCGGCGGCGGCGACGAACAGCGACGGGCGGACGCAGATTCGCTTTCAAAGACCGAATCCTACGACTTTTTATATCCTGTTTGCGTTGCCTGTTTACAGGCAGCTGAAACTCGGCAAGTCGGCCGTGTGCCGCCCCATTCCTCACTTCATTTGTGACTAGCATCAGCGGGCCCCCCCCGGCATTAAAAAAGGAAAAATCCAGAAGTTTTGAAATATTGCTGGCTGCGAGCGCTGCTCCCGTGGAACGGCTTGCCGAGCGCACACAGGGCCGGTAGTGTGTGTCGAGCCCAGTGTAATTAAAGGGTGCTATAGTGCTGGCAGGACTGAGGTGAAGTTTGTCCCACCGACTCGAGGGATATTTCAGGAGAGGTGTGTTTAAGTGACAGAGTTGTGAGGAATGTTCCAGCGAGACTCTGAATCTTCCTTATTAACCGGGACGCCGGGGTTTCTGTTTGTTTGCGCAGCCACTTTGTTTGTTGGTTTATTTATTTTTAATCACCGGGACACGAAGGGGAAAAAGTTTATACCGGCCTTTACTTTTTTTTATTTCCTCGTCTCGAAAAAGTCTTCCCTCACTTGACTGTCAGGGGTTACATGTTCAGGACCAACAGGGGAAGGAGGAGAGCTTGTGGAAACACTTTGTCCGAAACGTGCTGTTATTATTATTATTATTGCTTCTGGGTTTCCATCACTGTTAACACAGTTGGCAGCGTTTCTCTGCTCACTCGGCCTCAACACATTTTTGGGCCAAATTCAGGAACAATTGGAGCAATGGAGGTTTCTGCTGCCTCGTCGTCACCGTCGGGCTTCAGAGGACCGAGAATACGAACAGCCGAAGATATGTTAACTCATAAACCCTCCGACCTGTCGACTTTATGGATCATATGTGATCTGAGTTCATTTCGATCACCGCTCAGACAGGAACAGAGCGGGAGGTTAATCTTCGTAGACGATCTGCTAAAGTGGCGGCACAAGTCTGTCCATGTCATGAGGGGGTGGAGCCTATCCCAGCTGAGTTTGGGGAAGGCAGGGTCAACCTGCAGGTTACAACAATGGACTGGATATAAAAGTGTTCGTCGCTGCCGATCCAGAAGTGTCTTCAGCTGCAATACCAGCGAGTGCCACTAGAGGTCGGCTCCAAAAAGCCTCCTGCTCCATAGACTCCCATTCAACTTCTCTCATCAAATCCAAAGTGAATAAAATGTGTCCATCAGTTATCTCGGTGTTGTTAGCTAAAGTCACTCCTTCTTCTTAGTTTTCTGGAGGTCCATCTGAAAATAATCCCTCATTCATTAGAAAAGAAGATTCAAGAAGACCTGTTTTTGGGGGCGTGTCTGTTTGATTGACAGGCCTGTGGTGCAGTCAGGTTACAGCTATCGGTGGGCGGGACGTAGTATCGTCAGGTTTCCAATCAGATCGGTCAGATCCACCGCTGGCTCCTCCCCCAGCTCGTCCAAATATGGTCACTTCCTGCTCCGAACTGCTCTGAACTAGCAAGATGGTGACGGACAGAATCTGAACTGGAGGATTCGTAACGTTCACAAACCAACAATGACATCACTGATGGTTGATGACATCACTGATGATTGATGCGTGGTCTGGACCAATCACTGTCCTCCTTCAGTCGTGACATCATAAACTCCCGTCAGTCCAAACTGACTATGACTTGTGTGCATTTCTCTTTGGACATTTTCACGGCATTAACAGCTCCCAGACTTGCTTTAAAATCCCCCAAAAATAAATCGGAATTCATGTTACCTTTAAGTTTAAAAGCGTACCTGTTCCCTCAGTGAGGCGTCTCACCAAACAAATAAAAACAAAGTGCAGGGTTTAGCTGCCGGTTTGGTGTCGGTGATTCAGTCCAGTGGGCGGAGAGCTGCAGCCTGACGGGCCTTTTTCTTCGTGTTCCACATTCTTCAAACCAGCTGATGGCGATCGCACAGAAAACGTGTGATTGTCGCTCTGATTGTGCCGACGAGCCTCTGAAGGGTAATGGTTGTTATTCTGCGTTGAAGTCCTCCGGCTGATTAAGTTCAGCAGGTGCAGCATCTGGTCGGTCTGCAGCCTCTAATCAGAGCGACGTGCAGCTCGCGGCCTCGATTACACGCCGCAGATCCACCGGCTTGGTTCTGATCAGCCGGCACCAGACCGCCGCAAATTAACCACAGGAAGCTGCGAACGTCAGAGCCGACGGTCAGCGTTAATAATTATCAACAGCTGCGTCAGGAACACCGGCTGTAAGAGAGGACTGAATGTGTGTGAAGGTGACGGAAGAAAAAAAAAAAGAAATGAAAAGTCTGTCGTAAAAATCACAAATCAAAGCAGAAGAAAATGAAATGAAAACCGATGAATGTTCCCAGCTATGTTTTGATTTGTAATTTCGTGCAAACTGCTGAGTCATGACTGTTTTTGTTTTTTTTCCTGCAGTGGTGATCATGTGCACGGGAGCGGATAAAATCCGAGAGATCATGCTGGCCGCACACCGACGACAGCTGACCACCGGCAACTACGTGTTCTTCAACGTGGAACTCTTCAACGCCTCCTCGTACGGTGAGTCATCGCTCAGAAACCTACGTTTCATCAATCGTTTGTTCGTGGACTCCATGAAGAAGCTTTTTATTCGTCTACACTGCAAATATTTGGATGACACTGTCCTAAAAAAAAAGAGAGATCTTGTAGTTAAGCGGCCTCAAGTGGTCGTATAAAGAACGACAATCTGGTGTCCCAGAGAAATGACGCAGTTCGGATGAAGTCTATGTAATTGGAGTTTTTCCTCGTGCAGACGAGGAAAGGTTGAGTGGACGAGTCAAAAAGACACAAGTTCACTTCCTGTTTCCAACCACAACCTGGGAAATTTGTTTAATGCCACGTTTACTGTTGCCACGACGACGGATTTTTGCATAAGTTTAAAGAACTTAGAGCTTGACCCCCACAACATCATTCAAGGAATCATTTTAAGGAAACACTCCTCGGGGTCGTATTTGAAGGTCGGAACAAATGATGTTTGTTCTGGGGGTTTTTCGGGTGTCTGTTTGATTGACAGGCCTGTGGTGCAGTCAGGTTCCAGATATCGGTGGGCGGGATGTAGTATCTCGTGGTAAAAACAGACTGAATGTTGGACATCCATTCATCATTAAACATAAAGCCAAACTTTTACTTTGGGCTTTATTTCCATTTTCCCAAAAATATTGTGCGTTGTTCCAGCGCCGCTCGGCAGCCAGTTTAGCTTTAGTTTAGTTTTTGTTAAACTGATTCTGATTGGACAATAATGTTTTGGTAAATGTACCTTTGTGTCCCTGTTAAATGAAATTGTAGGTAACGGCTCGTGGAGGAGAGGAGACAAACACGACAACGAGGCGAGGCAAGCCTACGCCTCCCTGAACACGGTGACGCTGCTGAGGACGCTCAAACCCGAGTTCGAGAACTTCTCCATCGAGATGACGAAGACCATCGAAGAGGCCGACTGCAGAGACTGTGGAAACGTACGTACGAGTTTCTGTCGCACGTTAACGCGAGTCATTTTATCAGCCGGTGACTCGTCAAACTGACGGACGATGAGCCGCCGGAGCCGAGGAGTCGTTTAGTAACGGGTAATATCGCTTCCTCGTTATGACCTCCGGCAGGTCAACATGTTCGTGGAGGGCTTCCACGACGCCGTGCTGCTCTACGCCATCGCCCTGCACGAAGCCATGAAAAACGGCTACAGCAAGAGCAACGGGACGGAGATCACAGCACGCATGTGGAACAGAACATTCGAAGGTAAAAGTCAGTCGGTGAACGATGTCGGTGAGAAAGAAAACACCTCGTAAGGGGAGAGGACTCGACTCCGAAAAAGCCTCCGTTTTCTGCTAGAAGCGTCGGCAGCATCATGCGGAGGCGTGAATACCAGCTGATCGTTCAGATGCACCGATGCGGCCTGAAGATCGATGCTTTAGAAAATTCAAGTCGTCGTTATCGTCTACAAAATCCATTACTACATGTGACTATCGTTCTTCCTTATTTCTTCCTGTTTTTTTACCGGTGCCTGCTTGTAATGCGTTACTCCCGTCAGAAGGTGGCGGTAATGCACCAATATTCCATTCAAATAAAATCGAATAGTTACGAGCAAATTTCAGATAGTGGTTTTGCTCTAAATGCTCATCGCTAATCCATCCAGCCGATGTTCTCAAGGTCAAAACTGCAACGTTCAATCTGCACTCAGATTCGCTCCCGTGGAATATTATTGCATTTTTTTGACATTCGTAACAACCAAACATTTGATTGTTTTTTAGCATCTTGGAGGGAATTCTTAACGTACATCAGTAAAGTTCAACTCTTGGTGTCAGGTTAGGGTGAGATCAGAGTATTCAACGTATATGTGCACGCAGTTTTTCAGAGTTCGAGTCCGGCAGGTTGATTATCTTTCGTAGACCGAGTCCGAGATAATCCGTCTGCTCACTGGAAGTCCATTAAAAAACAATCCAGTGTGCTCGTCAACCGAAAAGATTCAGAACACATGAACATTGTACCTGATTGACCTTTTTTTTTTTCGTGGACAGGAATTGCCGGCCAGGTTTCCATGGACGTCAACGGGGACCGACATGGAGACTTCTCTCTGATGGCCATGACCGACGTCGAGGTGGGAACCTACGAGGTAAGAAGACAGGTTGCAACCTTTTTGTCCGGAGCTTCGTTAACCGGTAGACGACGTCGAAGTGGCTCGACGATAACGCGGTGAACCAACTTTCAGGTGGTCGCCAACTACTTCGGCGTAAACGGAACCTTTCAGCTGCTGCCGGCCTTCAACGTCGACCACTTCACTCTGAGAGGACGACATACGACACACCCGGAGCTGCCGGACAAGTCATGTAAATACCCACAGCCGTTCACGCTAACCTTTCACAGCCGGTGTGTACGAAGAGTTTCACCGCAGACTGTTCTTCCTGACAGGTGGACTCGGCGTGTCGGCTTTGACGGGCGTCATAGTCGGAGCTGTTCTGGGAACCGTAATGCTTATAGCGTTCTACTTTTTCAGGTAACAATGACACATGATGTTTATCTTCACGTGTATACGAATAATACTGACGCGCGGCTAAGAGCCGTCGGTTAGCCTCCCTCCGACTCAAAAGGCTTAGAAACTCCTTTCATTAAGAAATTTGCGTTAAAGTGTTATTGTTGGATTTCTGTCTCAAAATTTTCCTGCAAATTTTCCAAAATAAAAGTCAAGGAATGAAGGGTTTCTGTCCACTAAAATACTGTAGAGCGCTTTTAATTTGAAGCAGCTACAGGAAGTGTCATTGAAATAACAGCGTAATGTGGTGACTTAAACACGGCAAACTGGAGTGGATAAAAAAAACAAAACCATTTTATTTCCTCACTTGGAGTAAAAAAAAAAGTGTTGCCAAACCGTTGTTGGCCGACCCGCCAAAATAAAATCAGTGTAGGAAACACTGTTGCACGTTAAAGCTGAAACTGAGACTCACGTAGTGGAAAACTACACTGTAAAAAACAAACACATTTTTTAACGTGATTTATTCCCCCGCAGAAAAAACTACAGGATCACCATCGAGCGCCGCACACACGGCGAGGCGTGCGACTCGGGGAAGCACCGCCAGCTACGAGAGGACTCCATCAGATCCAACTTCACCGCCGCGTAATCGGCGGCGAGAATCTCACGTCCTAATGTGACCAAAGACTTTTCCAGCGGCCGTCCGTCGACGCCGTTTTAGAAACGAGACATTTTGTGTTTGTATCCTTCAGAGTTTTGACTTATTATAACTCAGGACCGTTGTAACAGTCACAAAGCACCACTTACTTGGACTTTTCCTCCACGCTAAAGGTTTATGATTGTATCGACAGATTTGGCTTTAATATTCTTTCAGGATTGTTTTACAAAGATATTTTCTTTTCTTTTTATTCCTATGGTGATTACCGTGACTGTGAATGACAACGAGGAAATGGAAGAGCTGGAGCTGCAGGGATACAGGCTCATCTGTATCTGTAGGCTATAAGCTACTGATGTTAAGCTACTGATATTGTAACGTTTTCAGTTGATCATAACAAGCGAATCTTATTTATGAATCCCTGATGGGGCACATTGCTCCTGAACCGGTTCACGTATTTGAAGTACCATCTCTTTGTACGCCTTCAGATCGCCTCACTTACTGTATTTACTTTTTAAATTTGTCTGAATTCAGTCACTACCTGCAAAAGAATTATAGTTTTACTTTCTGATAAGGTATATTTTACAAAAGAAAATGTGTGTTTTAGATCACCAATAAGAACTTTCCTCTCAAACAAGTAAAAGAAAATTACAATTGATCTCATATTGGATGTTATTTTGGTCGCCCTGACCGCAAATGTTATCATAGATTTTAAATAAAAATGTTCGTAGTCTCCGGGTCGAAAAAATACCTTAAAGTGCGATACCACCGAGGGCCACTAGGGGCTGCTGTCATCAGCTAAACTCCCTCCTTCTGATCAGTGTTTCCCACCTCACCACAGGCCTGTCAATCAAACAGACACGCCCCCAAAAACAGGTTTTCTTGAATTTTCTTTTCTAATGAATGAGGGATTATTTTCAGATGGACCTCCAGAAAACTAAGAAGAAGGAGTGACTTTAGCTAACAACACCGAGATAACTGATGGACACATTTTATTCACTTTGGATTTGATGAGAGAAGTTGAATGGGAGTCTATGGAGCCGGAGGCTTTTTGGAGCCGACCTCTAGTGGCACTCGCTGGTATTGCAGCTGAAGACACTTCTGCATCAGAACCATTTTACAGACCTGAAGCTACGAACTCTTTAATAAACAGTCTATTGTTATAAATAATGGAACAGATGGTTAGAACTGCTGAAATAGTAGTAAAATAATTATAATAAATTTACATTACTGAAGCCATAAAAGTCCAAATTTTAAGAAGTCCTTATCAGAAAGTGGAGCTGGGATCATAATTACGTGATATTTCTGTGTTTTAATGCAGAATGAGATGCTCTCCATAAACAGTAGTGACTGCATGAAACTGCTCATCTGTGACCTTTAGTTTTTTGTTTTGTTTTATATTTTTTTGGTAACTCTGTTGTTTGGGTCGCAGGAGTTAAATTTAAGATTTTTACAGAAACAAAATAAAGACGGTGACGTTGATAAATAACCTGCTGGTTCAGTTTGTATGTTGGGGAAAATAATAATAAGAAAAACACATTTTATACAATTTTAATTTTTTATTCTGGAGCTCCACTTTCATTTTTATTTAAATCTCTGTATGATATACTTATAACATGGTAGAGTTTAGGTGAGTTAACAATGACCGTAATGTATTTGAATTCTTTCATGTTATTTATAACATCCATATTGAAATTATAGTGGTTTTTATTAAACGTTATCTTGTTTAGTTTCATTATCATTTCTGCATTAAATGGCACCAACACTTCAGTTCTACCAAACAGTAACTTCATGGTATTTTTCTCAGTTATAATATGAATTTAGGGGTTGATTTGACCGCCAGCGTCAATTTTTTGTGTTGATTATAATGTATATTTTGATCATTAGGAGTCAGACAATTTACTCTGAATCATATAAAATCTTTCAATTATTTAGCAAAGCTGTGGTACGTCAGGGTTTCTATAACCTAAACTTGGCTCAGAAAAACAATTCATTATTCAATATTAAGAAAATCCTTCCACACAATGTTCAGGTCTTTACACGTTACAACACAAACAGACAGAAGGTTGTAAAAAAGGAGAAAAAGTCACAAAAGTACCCAAATAATTCATTTGAAATCTGCTCGATTAAAAAAAATTGTTCCAGGATTATTTTAATAGAAATCAGAGATGCATCTGCAAAAACTAAAAGTTAGTAATGAAAACAACAAATGAAATTCAGATTAACATCACTGCTGCAGCAATTTAATTTAATTAGAAACACAAAAACTTGAAGCATCTGATTCGTGTTTAGTCTTTGTTTTAAAAAATACTTTCTTCATTTCATGACAGTTTTCTGTCTTCAGAAAAATATTTCTTTCACTTCCTTTTTATTTTTAAGTCTGAGCCTTCTGAGACAACAGCTGTCTCCATGCAGCAGTTACCATGGTTACAGATGTTCGTCCATTGTAGGGTTCAGGTAGTAAAAGTGCTGTTTACCTGCTTATAGCCGTCTGTAATGGTTTACTGACAGAGCAGAGATACAGTCCTCCCTGAATCCTGAACTCTGACCTCTTATTTTATTTATGATGTGGGATCATGAATGAGTCGAACACGCTCATAACAACAAAAAGAAACACGACAATTTGCACCATGAAATCCACAAAAATCTGTTTCTGTCTGTTACGACCTCAATTTAATGTCTTAAGGCAACAGAAAGTTTACCTGAAGCCTTTAACAAAGGAAGTGATGGAAGCAGATGTATGTCAGGATTTCCGAGGCCAAAAATAAACAAACTAAAACTCAAAAGTAGCTCGAGAATTAGAAGCTCAAATATCCGACAGAAACACACGAAGCTCCCGAACAAACCTTGAATCAGGAGAAGCAAAATGACTGGCGGAGAATCCCGACTGAACTTCCTGAAAGTCACCGAGAGTTGAACCAAACACTTCTACAAAGACGCTCGTAAAATATGGTCTCTTCTGGCTCCAAAAAAACAAGATGGCGGCGGGCAAAACGCCAGGCTGAAGGCGTTAAATCGACCGTCTTCATAAAACAATCTGCCAGCTGGCAGGGTGGCAACCTTTTATAAAAGATATTCAAATTAAACTTGGTCTCATGTTCAAGCAGCTTATAAAGACTCACAGCAACACTGTAAAGTTTGAGCGACCTCTTGTGGTCGTTTAAATAACGACATCCTGGCGTCCCGCAGGGACAATGGATCGATACAACAGAGGACTTCGGAGCAGGAGACGTCCCACTTCCAACGAGGACTTAGGAGGTTGTTTGTTTAAAAAAAAAAAAAAAACGCGTTTACTGTTGTCATGGTGACGAGGTTTCAAGAAAATTGAAGCTTTTATCGCATAAGTTGATTATTTCACCCAAAAAACCTCACTTCTACCTTACTGAGGGGTTTTCGATAATTTAGGGGGGAAAAAAACACTCCGGTGGGTCGAATCTTAAAGTCGGGACAAACGAGCGGACGGTTGTTTGGGTTTCAGGACTCGTTGTAAAAACCTGTTCTCAGAAAAACACCTCGCGGTTCGGTTGCAGTTTGTTTCGGTTCATCACAGGACTTCTGCACGCACGCTTTTTATAAAACAACCTGATGTTAGTAACGCAAAGTCCAACAATCTCCACAATATTTGCAGAAGTTTGCAATTTTGCACAATTCCTGTGACTTTCCCCAAAAAAACAACAACTCGTGAACAAGAAGCTCTTCTGAAAGTATGAAAACATAAAGTCGGCATTCAACATCACACCAATCACATCGCAGCATGTCAACGTCCGAATAACGGAAGATCATGTTGACGTTAGCAGCATTAGTAAGATTTTACTAAACTTCTATTTGTGCAGCAAAAACAAAACTAGAGCTGCCAAATAGTGATACGAACTTTCGGCTAGCTGGTTTTGCTAAACGTTAGCGTGTCCGCGTCTTCTTTTTTTGACGAGGATTCGTGCTCAATGAACAATCTGTGAACCACCGCAGGGTTTATAGGCCAACCTGTCAGCTGAGAGTCTTGGAAGATCAAAAAGTCACGTAGATTAAATTAAATTTAAGCTTTTTGGACTCGGTAAGAAAAATTAATGAACAGGTAAAAAAATAGGGACGGGTCCCGAATTTTTAATATCTGAATAGTCGTTATAACCTACAAACTCTATTAGTATATATAATACTATAGTATACGCGACTATTGTTCTTCCTTATTCGCTGATTTTTACCTCTGCCTGCTTGTAACTCGTTACTCCCGTCAGAAGGTGGCAGTAATGCACCTAACAGCTGTCACTCAGCCGCCATGAAATAAGACGGGTAGAAGAAGACGCTGTTTTCAGGGTCGTCGTGAACATGAATATTTGATTTAAAAATCAAATCGAATTTCGAACAGTAGTTTTGCTTGAAACCGTGATATTGTGATGATACTCGGTGTTGCTACACATTTTTTTCTGCATATTTCCTGCTTAAAAAAACCATTTTGGAGGTCTTGTCTCGGTTTGCTTCCTCAAAACTTTTACTCACGTCACTAATCTCTTTCTCTTAAACTGTACGTAACATCAGCGGACACCCAGCAGCAGCTGAATCTGAGCTGAACGTGGTGAATCTCAGCTGAACGTGGTGAATCTCTGCTGAACGTGGTGAATCTGAGCTGAACGTGGTGAATCTCTGCTGAACGTGGTGAATCTGAGCTGAACGTGGTGAATCTCAGCTGAACGTGGTGAATCTCAGCTGAACGTGGTGAATCTCTGCTGAACGTGGTGAATCTGAGCTGAACGTGGTGAATCTCAGCTGAACGTGGTGAATCTCTGCTGAACGTGGTGAATCTCTGCTGAACGTGGTGAATCTGAGCTGAACGTGGTGAATCTGAGCTGAACGTGGTGAATCTGAGCTGAACGTGGTGAATCTGAGCTGAACGTGGTGAATCTCTGCTGAACGTGGTGAATCTCAGCTGAACGTGGTGAATCTGAGCTGAACGTGGTGAATCTGAGCTGAACGTGGTGAATCTCTGCTGAACGTGGTGAATCTGAGCTGAACGTGGTGAATCTCTGCTGAACGTGGTGAATCTGAGCTGAACGTGGTGAATCTGAGCTGAACGTGGTGAATCTGAGCTGAACGTGGTGAATCTGAGCTGAACGTGGTGAATCTCTGCTGAACGTGGTGAATCTCAGCTGAACGTGGTGAATCTGAGCTGAACGTGGTGAATCTGAGCTGAACGTGGTGAATCTCTGCTGAACGTGGTGAATCTGAGCTGAACGTGGTGAATCTCAGCTGAACGTGGTGAATCTCAGCTGAACGTGGTGAATCTCTGCTGAACGTGGTGAATCTGAGCTGAACGTGGTGAATCTGAGCTGAACGTGGTGAATCTCAGCTGAACGTGGTGAATCTCAGCTGAACGTGGTGAATCTCAGCTGAACGTGGTGAATCTCAGCTGAACGTGGTGAATCTCTGCTGAACGTGGTGAATCTGAGCTGAACGTGGTGAATCTGAGCTGAACGTGGTGAATCTGAGCTGAACGTGGTGAATCTCTGCTGAACGTGGTGAATCTGAGCTGAACGTGGTGAATCTCTGCTGAACGTGGTGAATCTCAGCTGAACGTGGTGAATCTGAGCTGAACGTGGTGAATCTCTGCTGAACGTGGTGAATCTCTGCTGAACGTGGTGAATCTGAGCTGAACGTGGTGAATCTCTGCTGAACGTGGTGAATCTGCTGAACGTGGTGAATCTGAGCTGAACGTGAATCTGAGCTGAAACGTGGTGAATCTGAACGTGGTGAATCTGAGCTGAACGTGGTGAATCTGAATCTGAACGTGGTGAATCTCTGCTGAACGTGGTGAATCTGAGCTGAACGTGGTGAATCTGAACTGAACGTGGTGAATCTCTGCTGAACGTGGTGAATCTGAGCTGAACGTGGTGAATCTGAGCTGAACGTGGTGAATCTCTGCTGAACGTGGTGAATCTCTGCTGAACGTGGTGAATCTCTGCTGAACGTGGTGAATCTGAGCTGAACGTGGTGAATCTGAGCTGAACGTGGTGAATCTGAGCTGAACGTGGTGAATCTCAGCTGAACGTGGTGAATCTGAGCTGAACGTGGTGAATCTGAGCTGAACGTGGTGAATCTGAGCTGAACGTGGTGAATCTCTGCTGAACGTGGTGAATCTGAGCTGAACGTGGTGAATCTCAGCTGAACGTGGTGAATCTGAGCTGAACGTGGTGAATCTCTGCTGAACGTGGTGAATCTGAGCTGAACGTGGTGAATCTCTGCTGAACGTGGTGAATCTCTGCTGAACGTGGTGAATCTGAGCTGAACGTGGTGAATCTGAACTGAACGTGGTGAATCTCTGCTGAACGTGGTGAATCTGAGCTGAACGTGGTGAATCTCTGCTGAACGTGGTGAATCTGAGCTGAACGTGGTGAATCTGAGCTGAACGTGGTGAATCTGAGCTGAACGTGGTGAATCTGAACTGAACGTGGTGAATCTCTGCTGAACGTGGTGAATCTCTGCTGAACGTGGTGAATCATCTCAGACTCTGAGCTTCATTCATGTGCCGAGTGAACGTTCCGACGTCTCGGAGGACGATGAAGCTCATTACGCGGTTGCATGTGAGGCCGGAGAACGCCGGCGTCCCGGCGGGATGTTTTGCAGTGATAACTGCCGGTATCAGTGTTGTAAACATCACAAAAGGAGCCACTCAGCGTTCGCCCCAACAAAGAGAGCTCGTTTTGGTCATTTCCTTATTACCCGATCACGACGTGGATTTGGACGTTATCCTCCGAACCATCATCTGCTCGCTGGAATGACGTCAAAAATGTCTTTTATCAGATGGACTTCTCACACTCTCCGTGGCCGAGCTGACAATCTGCAGAGGAATGCGTTCCCTTCTCGGCTTCCTTCCTTCTTTACTTTATACTTCCTTTCTCATTAGTCTTCCTGATTGTGTTACTTTCCCTCTGCATGCCACTCTGCGTCTTAATGAGCGAACCAAAACCGGCATCACAAGAAATCTTTCAAAAAGTGTTTGGTAGAAAAACTGGGATTTAAAAATGATTTTTACTGACGCGGTAAATAAACGGCTATTTTTATGATGTGAAAACATAAAAAAGGAAATAATTTTAAGAGGTTACATCTTAGAAACAGATTTACAAAGTTTATGCTGCAGAAAAGACAATAATCCAAATAAATAAGTGACTCTGCATTCATGTTAGCTGAAGAGAGGAACTTGCCGACACCACATTTTTCCCCGCCGTTGTTTCCTGGGAGACATTTTCCAAACCGTTGATGCAGTTCAGAAAACCGTCTGATGAGATTTAATTCAATGGGCGACTACATTTCCACGTGGTTTTGAGGTTTCCTTCGCTGCATCCCGACTCACCTGTTTGCTCGACGAGCGCCGACATCTGAACTCTGGCTCAGATTTCCGTTTCGACACGAAGCGTCTCTGAGTTTCACCGTGCTTCAGGAGACGCCCTCGGTCTCTGGTACGGTCCAGAGAGGACAAATGGGACGTTTGGAGGTTGTCCAGGTGTCAGATATTGGCTGGGCGAGGCTTACCGACGGGCGCAGATGGTCCCGAGTCGAGCTGAGCGGCTCCATCTGTTCCCGACGTCCACGGCTGATTAGCTTCGTGGACGGACACCCGTACCGGCCGCTGCGATCGGGGGTCGTGTTCCTCCATCCAAACCTCGGTTCTTCGGTTTTGTTCAAGAATAATAATGTCGCTGTTATTTATTCATCACTTCTTTACATCCATTTTTTATTATTTGGAAGCAGCATAAAACTCCTTAAATTCCACCTGGATGAATCAGAATCTTTTACATCTTACTTTGGGACTTTTTTACTTTGGTCCAAAACAAATTACAAAAAAAAAACATGAATCTTAACGTCCAATTTCTGTAGAATTCCCGGTCACGCTAGCTCCTAAAGATAACGTGAGACACCGACAAGCAACAGCAGGTTATTAAGAGGTGAAGAAACGTTCTGAACATCTGAACCTGCTCGTTTCAGAGTTGAAGTTCTCTAAAGCCGAGTTCAGACCAAAGATTCATTTTTAAATATTGCAGGAAAAACTGTCGTCAGCTCAAAACGTAAAATATGTCACTTCTTTCAACGGCCAATCAGCTCGTAGTAAAATCAGCTGGTGACTTAATAACCGTCAGCTGATCGAAACGGAGTTCAGGACGGAAGACAGAGACGAACAGCGGCGTCCAAACGTTCTCCAGCGAGATCAACAGAATGAGTGTTTTTCCTTCAGCAGCTCCTCGACATGACGGACCGAGCTGCAGCAGGAAAAGACGGACAGACTGACAACCACGGAAGACCTACCGTCCCAAGTTCAGGGCAGAAGAAGCCGGTTGGGTATTCAGTCGAAGCACCCATGGGCGTCTCAGGTTCTCCACCCTCTCCTTATTTTATACGAGTAAAAATGCAGTAATTCACCGTCACTGTCCTCGTTCATGTTTTAAAACGCTTCAAATTCTATCCAGTCACCAAAAATCATGAAAAAAATGTCTTTTTTTTTTTGGTCCGAAGTGGGTCTAAACAACCGAGACTGACTTCGGTGAATGTCCTGTGATGGAGAAGTTTGAGTCGGGAGCTTGTAGACGGACGGAGATGATGCTGAGGAGACTGAAACTCCCTGCGTGCTCTCCGCTGCCCCGTGTGGCCCGGAGGAGGTTTGCAGGGTCAGCGTCGGTACGTTCCCTCTGGACTCTTCACCTTTTTTCTTGGCGACTGCCTGCTCTGCTTCCTCTTCCTCCTCTTCCTCACTGCGAGAGCGTAACGCCTCGAGGAGTTTCACGGAGTCGTTAAATAAAATTGTCGTCGTTACCGCCACCGATTGGCTGATGCTCTTAAAGACACTTAATAAGCTGAATTTAAGTCCATTTTTATTTTTATGGAGCCTCGTTGGAGTGCAGCAGCCGGCTGGATAAGATAACATACCAGGAATACTTTCCACTCCATGTCAGACACAGACGA
>NW_027211006.1:82500-150000 GCF_029030835.1 Brachyistius frenatus | reverse complement strand
GAACCACAGGGACCACAGGGACCACAGGGACCACAGGGACCACAGGAACCACAGGGACCACAGGAACCACAGGGACCACAGGGACCACAGGGACCACAGGGACCACAGGGACCACAGGGACCACAGGGACCACAGGGACCACAGGGACCACAGGAACCACAGGGACCACAGGAACCACAGGGACCACATGCCATTAAAACATCTACATGTGCACAGAGGTTAAGTTTGTCAAACCTTCAGCCTTACAAACCGCAGGAGAGGCGGTCGCTCGGCAGATTTATGAAACACAGATGAGAGCCCGGCTGTCTCGGGTTATTGTGACATACAGACACCGAACCTGCAGGCTTCGGACCTCTTTAGAGCTCGACATGCCTTTCTCACTAATAAGATTACATTCCTTTTGTCAGAGCTCCTTTCACGGCCCGTCGGTCAGCGACGTTTGCAGCACCGCATGCTGAGCCCGCAGGAGGGCCCGCAGGTGGGCCGGCGGGGGAGGAGGCTTCGGTGCTCCCAGGGAGCCGGGAGATTGTTTTAGGATTGTTGGTCTGAGACTGGTGGTGAGGAGGAGGAGGAGGGGGTGGGGGAGGGAGGAGGAGGCTGAGGAGGAGGAGGAGGGGTTAGGGTGGAGGTGGATGAAGAGGAGGAGGTGGAGGACGGGCAGCAGGAAGTGACCATATTTGGACGAGCTGGGGGAGGAGCCAGTGGAGGATCTGACCGATCTGATCAGAAACCTGACGATACTACGTCCCGCCCACCGATAGCTGTAACCTGACTGCACCACAGGCCTGTCAATCAAACAGACACGCCCCCAAAAACAGGTCTTCTTGAATCTTCTTTTCTAATGAATGAGGGATTATTTTCAGATGGACCTCCAGAAAACTAATAAGAAGGAGTGACTTTAGCTAACAACACCGAGATAACTGATGGACACATTTTATTCACTTTGGATTTGATGAGAGAAGTTGAATGGGAGTCTATGGAGCCGGAGGCTTTTTGGAGCCGACCTCTAGTGGCACTTGCTGGTATTGCAGCTGAAGACACTTCTGGATTGGACCTCATTTTATTGTTATAAATAATGGAACCGATGGCCAGAACTGCTAAAATAGTCATTTGCATAATTATAATAAATTTACATTCCTGAAGCCAGAAGGGTCCAAAGTCTAAAACGTTCTGATCAGAAAGGAGAACTGGATCATACGTACGTGATATTTCTGTGTTTCAAATGTTCTCCATAAATATGAGTGACTGCTTGAATTTTGTGAGATGGAAACCTCGTTGATGTCGAGGAACCGTCCCAGATGGAGTATGAAGAAAGTTTTTTCTGTCGTCCGGTGATTACAGACTTCCAGCCTGGTTTCTTTCTCTTGTTTTTGGTTAAATGTTTCGGAATCGGCTCGTCTGTGGAGGGAAAAACACAATTTAGAGTCTCTGGTGTGTTTTGTAAATGAAGTCCAGTGGATGTCTGATGTGCACAGCACCACCACCACCCCCACCCCCACCCCCCCCCCCCGCCGCCTCCTCATGCCCCCCCCAGATCCTGCACAGGAATGTGAAACATGTTTTCTGTATGAGGCTGTAATGAGAGTCAACATCTCTCAGTAGACAAGTCAAAGGATCGAATCAGAGGCTGCTGCTTTACTACACCGACAACAAACCTGGACAATAAATCACTTTAAATAACAACTATGAACGTGCACACATGCTTTTATTTACATCATAATCAATATGACACAATGATCTCCTGTTAGTTCATCATCACAGCTTTTCCTGTAACCTCCCAGTCATCAGTAACAAACAACACTTCCTGTCACTGATCCATAGCTTCTCTGTTATTTCCACAAAGTTTTCCAGGAAATTAATGTTTTTTTTAATCATTTAATTAAAACACCGTAAAGTATCCAGTCTCTCCGCTGTCGTTTATTTTAATTGCAGTAACTTGCCAGCAGAAGCTAAAGTCTTCAGTCGGACGACATCATCCAACCAAGTTAATCTTTGGGTCAGACCGAGCAGCAGCCAGCAGTGATGTCATCATCCAGTAGTGACGTCATCGTTGGTTCGTGAACATTATGAAGCTTCCATTTCTGATTCTGTCCGTCACCATCTTGTTAGTTCGGAGCGGTTTGGAGCAGGAAGTGACCATATTTGTACGAGCTGGGGGAGGAGCCAGCAGTGGATCTGACCGATCTGATCGGAAACCTGACGATACTACGTCCCGCCCACCGATAGCTGTAACCTGACTGCACCACAGGCCTGTCAATCAAACAGACACGCCCCCAAAAACAGGTCTTCTTGAATCTTCTTTTCTAATGAATGAGGGATTATTTTCAGATGGACCTCCAGAAAACTAAGAAGAAGGAGTGACTTTAGCTAACAACACCGAGATAACTGATGGACACATTTTATTCACTTTGGATTTGATGAGAGAAGTTGAATGGGAGTCTATGGAGCCGGAGGCTTTTTGGAGCCGACCTCTAGTGGCACTCGGTGGAATTGCAGCTGAAGACACTTCTGGATCAGAACCATTTTACGGACCTGAAGCTACGAACTCTTTTATAAGCAATCTGTGTTTCAGACATATTTGGAGGCTGTAATTACAGATTTGCATCACAAAGGAGTCGACGTCTTCTTTCTTAGTCATTTAAAGATAAATTAAAAAACTTTTTATCAATGCTTTTGAATAAAATAAAAGCAGGCAGTTCTCACCAACACATGATACTCTAACAAGTTAAATACTGCGTGTTGCTTCTGACTTGAACCAGAATACGACAAAGAGATGAAACTGTTCCACTCGAAGCGACCGGTTCACCAACACGGAGTCTGAACCGACTCAGTCGTTGCATTTCATGGGTTAAACATCACAAAGGTGAAGCACAAGTGTCACAAGCAAACAGTCCTAAACAAATAAATGAGGATCTGTCTGTAAATAAACACAGTTCTGGAACAGCCTGGGCCATTTCCTGTATTTATACAGGAGAAGTTTTACATCTCGGTGTCGGACAGTCGAACACGCTGCCAAGAACTTCCTCTTAGAAAACAACTGGAAGCACAACTCATCCTCCGCTGGCTTTAAATCCTAATGGATCTGAAATAAATAAATGTCCGTCTTCGTGTTCATCACTGATCTGAGATGAAATAATGACTTTGATTATTTAAAGGTGATGTTCAGAAAGAAAGCAGAAATGTACGGTGGCCCTGAAACCTCCTCGTGGTCGCTTCCCTCCTCCAACCAATCAGCTGTCAGTCTCCAGACTCAACATATCTGCAGTGAAGACTGAAGGAATTTGACCAATAAATGGGATTCTGATAGAGGACAGAGTTGTTGCCATGACAACAGACGATGCCTCACGCACACATGTTCGATCCGACACACAGACGATCGACACAATCAGCAGAGTTTAGATTCAGGACGTGACGACATGTGGAAGATGGCCTCCGTCTGTCCTGCTGTGAATCAGCTGGATGGACGGGAAAAACAGAAGCTGACCTTTGACCTTTCGGATATAAAATGTCCTAATTTTTTGACATTTATGTGAAGTTATGTCATAATAAGCGTTTGAATTCTCGAGTTATGGCCACAGACGTGTCTTGTGAAGTCACGGTGACCTTTGACCTTTGACCACCAAACTAATCAGTTCATCCTTTCAGTCCAAGTGAAGCCAAATTTAAAGAAATTCACGTAAGGCGTCTTCTGGGACATCGTGTTCACGGGACTGAAGTGAAGTCGCAGATTTTGATCATCAAAAAGGTCAAAGGTCACTAATGAATTCACACTTCGGGACCAAGTGAACGTTTTTGCCAAATTTTTAAGAAATTCTCTGAAGACGTCCTTAAAGATAGAAAACCTGATAAAACGTGATTCTTCAGGTCGCCGCTGTCGCCGTCAAGACAGGCGTGAAGTTAATTCGGTCACCGTGGCAACAGCACACCCCACAGAGAGCATGCTCAGAAGGACAAAAGCCAATCAGAGGAAACAGTTTGACCCTGCAGGTGGAGTCACCTGCTAAAATATCAGTAAATATGGAAAACATTCAAGTCTCAATCTGTCACTTTAGAATAATAACTCTCCAACGAGTCTCCCGGAGCTTCAGGAGTGGGTTTATTTTCCTCCAGCCGGGCTTTGTTCCGTGTCCTTCCTGCTGGAGACACATGTCCACACAGCAGCGAGCACCCTGGGAAATGTCAACAAACACCCCCCCCCCATCCCCCTCCACCACCACCATCACAACCACACAGGTCACCCAGTAAACAGTAAATCCTCTTCAAACAGTTCACCAGCACGCTTTTATTTTTCTCCTCGCCGGGCCCCGACAATATGAACTTTACCCAGACAGGAGGAGGACGGGACAGACGGTCCCGTCTGAGACAAATAGGCCAATCTGGACTCTGAAATACGAGCTCAGAGCAAACAACACGGGAGGATCGACGGAGAAGCTGCTGCAGCGGGACGACGGACGGTTTGATTTACGGTTCCACACATTTAAAACTGATGGAGAGAAGATTGTCGTCCGTTTAACTTGATGACGACGGAGGGAGGAAAAAAAAACAACGACACTGTGTTTTAAAGGCAGTTATACTTTTATTCTCTGATGGAACATTTACATATGTTTGTCAAAGCTTTTTTGAAAGGTTCAAATATCCAGCAGTGATCGTTGGTTCATGAATGTTATGAATCCTCCAGTTCAGATTCTGTCCGTCACCATCTTGTTAGTTCGGAGCGGTTTGGAGCAGGAAGTGACCATATTTGGACGAGCTGGGGGAGGAGCCAGCGCTGGATCTGACAGATCTGATCGGAAACCTGACGATACTACGTCCCGCCCACCGATAGCTGTAACCTGACTGCACCACGGGCCTGTCAATCAAACTGACACGCCCCCAAAAACAGGTCTTCTTGAATCTTCTTTTCTAATGAATGAGGGATTATTTTCAGATGGACCTCCAGAAAACTAATAAGAAGGAGTGACTTTAGCTAACAACACCGAGAGAACTGATGGACACATTTTATTCACTTTGGATTTGATGAGAGAAGTTGAATGGGAGTCTATGGAGCCGGAGGCTTTTTGGAGCCGACCTCTAGTGGCACTCGCTGGTATTGCAGCTGAAGACACTTCTGGATCGGAACCATTTTACAGACCTGAAGCTACGAACTCTTTTAGAAACCGTCTGTGATCGTCGCCCATTAAACAATACAAGAAGAAAAACAACTGGAAGAGAAGTAAATTTGGTCGGACAAATACATCAGAAGTTATTTGAAACTACAACTACTGCCTCCGTTTACCACCCAAGTTTTATCTTTCCAAACTCATTGAGATGTTGTTGCAAAGACTCAATAAATCTCAAAACATGGATGCTTCACCGAAGATTTACACAATCAGCAGTTTCAAGATGAGTCACATTCAGGATCTGTCGTTATCGGACTTTATGCCGTAATACTTTCAAAAAAGCTTGTTTGCGGAAGAAAAACAAAAAGCATGAATTTTGCAAAATTGCAAACATATCGCGAAGACTGCATGAATTTTCGTGAATGATTTCCCAGATGGACGGTTCAATGACGCCATGTTTACCTGCATTATGCGGGGAAAACACGTTTTGAATTGTCAGTGAGCTTCCTGGTAAAACAGTCGGACCTGCTGCCGGAACATGTTTTTAATTTCTTTAACGTTTGCAGATGTAAGTGTTGTGTTTGGAGAACCATGTGTGTAGAGGGTGACAGGTGGAAACGGTTGGATGACTACTGCTGGTTGGAGCTCACTCACGCACCGCTGGCGCCACCTTGTGGTCACACAGTGGAACCTCCTAAATATTGTGTAACAGCAGGAGGTTTATTATGCATAATTAACACAAACTAATATCTTTTATTTCCCCTTAAACACAGAAAACATGTTCCTTCAATGAAGTGGGAGAAATCTGAGTCCTTCCCTCACGGTGCGTTCACTGACCCAACACGACGCTACGTTTACTCCATTAAGGGAGCAGAAAGCAGCGAGAACAGCCAGCAAACCTCAACAACAGGAAACCTGGATGAGGAGTTGATAAGAAGCCGGAGGGGAAGTCGTAGTGGAGCCCGAGAGTGTTGAACAGGATAATCACAACGAACCGGGCCGGGAAAAAATGAACCCATTTACCAGAAGACATCGAAAAACACAGAACCAATCAGAGTAAACATTCTGGGACTTTTACCACTAATCAGATGGGCTGTTCCAACAACAAAAAAACTGTATTTAGGGCCCAGTTTACCCGACAGGATATGAAATATACACTGTGACAAGTTACAAGTTAAAATCCTACATTTAAAACCTTACTGAAGTAAAAGTATTAAAGTACCTGTTTTTATTTGGAGCCAAGCGGCAACCATCAGTGAGGTCATCAACCATCAGTGATGTCATCAACCATCAGTGATGTCATCGTTGGTTTGTGAACGTTATGAATCCTCCAGTTCAGATTCTGTCCGTCACCATCTTTGCTAGTTCGGAGCGGTTTGGAGCAGGAAGTGACCATATTTGGACGAGCTGGGGGAGGAGCCAGTAGAGGATCTGACCAATCTAATCGGAAACCTGACGATACTACGGCCCGCCCACCGATAGCTGTAACCTGACTGCACCACAGGCCTGTCAATCAAACAGACACGCCCCCAAAAACAGGTCATTAACCGATTGCGTAGATAGCTTCGTTCTCTTGGAACGTTAAAAAAAAAAAAAAAAACTTTGATACGATCTACTCAGAACCGGGTCGCGGGCTACTGGTGGTTCATGAGCTCAATGTTGGACTTTGTGTATTTATAACGTGCGCACACGTATTTTATTCCATATATGATGTTTTTAGATGTGAGGTCGGTGACATCATCACACCTGTTGGTGTAACGCACTTCTGAACACAAAGCTTTCAACAGGTTTTTTGGTTTTTTTTTACAGTATTGTTTTATTTTCCCACCCGGTCCCCCCCACCCCCCTGCAGGTACAACATGACAGACCGGGCCCGGCCTGCTGATACCGACTACGACACGTTACAAAGGTCAGACGAAACGAGGTGACTGAAATCTACGTGGTCATCGAAACGGTGAACGTACACACCGACTGAACACTACCGAGCTTAGTGCCTTAGTTTTTATTCTTCAATACAAAAAACGTGACTGTATATTTATATATATATTTGGTGCCCCCCCGACCCACCGCCCACCTCCAGGTCCACCCACACCACCCGTCACTACAACAGCTCAGAAAAACACACACACACACACACACACGAAACCCACAGCTACAAACTACAAATGAAACAAGTCCGTTAGAAAACAACCCGGGCTTCTTTTTTACAAAACTAATCAGCCGACACGTTTCGATTTTAGTTCAACGGGAATGTTTTTATATTCTCTTGATGGCATCGTCGATTTCTGAGATCTGGTCCTTCAGCTGGTTCCACTGTTCAGGGTTCAGAGAGATGCCTGCAACACACCACGGGAACACGTCTTACAACCGCAAACCAACAAACACCAAGAACGGATTCTTGTGACGGAAGCAACGACCTTCACCAGGAAGTATTCAGTCGACTCTCCAGTTGGTTGAAGACCGGCGGTATTCTGAGTTTTAAAAGGTTTCTACCCTCAACAAATCATCATTTTGGACCCTTATTATCATATCTGTGTGCAAATCTTCCAAAAGTTGGGAAAAAGATGACAAAAGTTGCCGAAACACTTCAACGTGAACGTTTGTGATTTCAACACGGAGCTGAAACTGAAGCAGAGAAACATCGGATTTCTGGCGAGTGGGGGGAGGGGCTGTTGTCATGGTGGAGAACCCTGTTGCCACGGCGACACAGTTCAGAGGGTTAAAAGTTTGGGACTCTCCTCCAAGAGGTGGAGCATCTTCAAGAACCTCAGGCAACTCCAGTTACTTCTGTAGTGGAAATCACCGCATGGGCTCAGGAACACTCGGCTGGAAGCAGGCGTGTTGAAGATTTTCTGTTTCCATAAATCTGATGTTTCTCTGCTCCAGTTTCAGGTTTCCACGGTGACATCACAGATGTTCACGTACCAGCGGTCACGTTAACGTGTGGATCATGAAGGTCGTTGCTTCCCGCTGCTCCGTGTGCATCACCGTGCTGCATTCAGGGACAGTCTGAACTATTAGATTGACCCTCATACTGTACTACCGGGTTTTGAGATTACCTTTCTTCCCCGGCTTCATCTCTCCATCCTGGTTCATCCAGTACTCTCTGATGTCGATCAGGACTTTCCCCTTAAAGTCTCTGACGCTGACGTATCTCATTTTTCCGATCTAAAAGAAGCACAGCGACCGTCAGTCTCCATTTTTTTCCCCCAAACCCTTTGTCTTCATGTTCTGTCCGACCATGCTGGCAGTAAAAGTGTCTCGCGGGTCGGTCCACCTCACCTGGAACATGTTGTCCTCTCCGTTATTGCTGCTTTTGGACGAGCCTCCTGGCTTGGAGCTCTCGCCGCTCTTTGGCTTCTTGGCTGGTTTCTCCGGTGTACTCGGCTTCTTTCTCTTCACCTACAACGCAAAACAGACCGAAGATGGTGAACACACGTTATTTATTGACACATTTACTTTTTCTTTTTCAAAATGACATCAGAAACTCAAAAACTAGAAATTATTGTCAAGTTTTTAAAATTTTCCAACATCTGACTCGACCATGTGCAGCTAAAGCTTCCGTCAGGAAAATGAACCAAATCTGATCTTAAACTCGTGATATCTGCCTCCAGTTCAGATTCTGTCCGTCACCATCTTTGCTAGTTCGGAGCTGTTTGGAGCAGGAAGTGACCATATTTGGATGAGCTGGGGGAGGAGCCAGCGGGGAATCTGATTGGAAACCTGATGATACTACGTCCCGCCCACCGATAGCTGTAACCTGACTGCACCACAGGCCTGTCAATCAAACAGACACGCCCCCAAAAACAGGTCTTCTTGAATCTTCTTTTCTAATGAATGAGGGATTATTTTCAGATGGTTCTCCAGAAAACTAATAAGAAGGAGTGACTTTAGCTAACAACACCGAGAGAACTGATGGACACATTTTATTCACTTTGGATTTGATGAGAGAAGTTGAATGGGAGTCTATGGAGCCGGAGGCTTTTTGGAGCCGACCTCTAGTGGCACTCGCTGGTATTGCAGCTGAAGACACTTCTGGATCAGAACCATTTTTCAGACCTGGAAGCTTCGGAGGTGTTGAAGTACAAACCTTGGTCTCTACTTCACTGTCGGAGTCACTTCCAGATGTGGAGGACAGCACTTCCTTTGATTTTGGCATGCTGCAGAGACAGAAAGTCAACAGGTGAGGACATTATTCAGTCAGTGGACAAGAAGTCACAGGTAACATGACGACAACAAAGAATAGTTTTACTGCATGCTAACGGTTCACAAATGAAACAGATTAAAGACGCGTCTTTAATGAAATTAAAGGAGAACTGGAATCGTTCCTAACAAACACACACCGGTCATCAAATATTTAAAACCTCTCGAGGCGTTGCGACATTAATATTTAATGATTCTGGAAGCGAGACGATAAAAACAGTCAGACGTTCTCCGACGGGCAAACAAACATAAAAAACAATAAAAATCCCAGCAGGAGTTCCACATCCGACCGCTCACGATAATATCGGGAAAACTTTGATACCTTTTTTTTTTTTTTATCCTTTCACGATAACGACAATATTCAGACTTGTTGACGTACCGACTTCTTTTATGTGCGTAGCTGCACTTTTTCACTATTTTCTCAAATCATCAAAAAAATGAGTTGTCACCAGAAATTCCATGAAATATCGTGATGATATTTTCGGGTCGCATCGCAGACCCCGACGTCCCCGAGATAAACTAGGAACTAACGCCGGCAGTTTATAAAGTAAAGATCTTCTACAGGAGTCTTTAAGGTTCGCGGAAATAACGATTTGGTTCATTATTAATTTATCTGTAGCTTCATTTTACAATTAATCCATCACCCTAAAAAGGGGAACGTCCAGGGGAACGTCCAGGGGAACGTCCAGGGGAACGTCCAGGGGAACGTCCAGGGGAACGTCCAGGGGAACGTCCAGGGGAACGTCCAGGGGAACGTCCAGGGGAACGTCCAGGGGAACGTCCAGGGGAACGTCCAGGGGAACGTCCAGGGGAACGTCCAGGGGAACGTCCAGGGGAACCTGACTTCCGGCTCTGAGTGACAGATTCTCGGTTTTCTGCTTTTAATTCTGTAAATAACGACGATAAAAAGGCACATTTCACAGCTTTCTGTTTAATCATGTCGAAGCCATTAGACCTGATCTAAAGCTACTTTACTTACAGCTCAAATATGGACTCGATTATTATAAAGAGGCTCAAGGTTCTCTGAAATGTTTGTCGGCCTCAAGTCTGCAAATGTGTCACAACCAAAATATATTCAGTTTATCTGGAAGGAAAGCTGAAAATATTCACATTTAAGAGGCTGCAACCAAAACAACTTTAGCATTTAATTTGTCTTTAATATTGAAGTATCTGAATACTTGGCGTTTAATTTTCAATCCACCTAATCGATTAATCGACTGCAGCTGAAGGGACCCGCGGTGATTCCCCAGCAGCCCACCTGGAGGTCCGATGCACCTGCGGGTTAACTGAGGCCGCACGTTGTGACCGACCTGCGGGACATTAGCGTCGTTTTAAGCCGTGAGCGCGTCGCGCCTCCGTTTCCCTCCGTTTCCCTCCAGCTCCCTCCTCCAGCTCCCTCCTCCAGCTCCCTCCTCCGTTTCCCTCCAGCTCCCTCCTCCAGCTCCCTCCTCCAGCTCCCTCCTCCAGCTCCCTCCTCCGTTTCCCTCCGACATCTTTTATCTGCGGCCGCCTGCTCCGTCACGACCAGGCCGAAGCTAAGCGCCGTGAGCCGGAGCCGCTCATGTCCCCGTTAAGCTTCCTTCCGCCGCCGCTCCGTAACGGCCGAACCCCTAAAAACAACCGACCCGGTCCCTCCGCCGAACCCAGAACCTCCCCGGAGACTCGGTACCAGTTCGTCTTTTCAGACTGTTCATGCTTACTTGATGTGATGAAGAAGAGCGGGTCTCTGGACAGGAAGCGGAAATCGACGGATTTGACTTTTTAGATGCGAGAAGTGCGCAGATCTCGCGAGAACACACAAGCGAGCCGATCAGATGATTGATGGATGATCAGTTTATAGATTTTCTCATGGATAATAGAAAAAAATAGTTTTACATCCACAAATCCAAACATATGGAGCTGAAACCAGGTTTTCTGGTTTCATATAAAAGCCCTTAATGTTGTGAAAAATAACAATTCAATTCAACTTGTTAGTATTATAGAACACATCATTTACAGAATAAGTCTTCTTTCTCTTTTCTACTCTTTCCAGTGATATTATGAGACTTATATTTTGTTCTGCACCTGCTCCTACTGACTCAGTGCAAAGATCTTAAAGCCATGATGTTTTGCAAATATTAAATTATTAATTAAAATCCATTTGAAAAAAGATGTACATTAATTATTAAAACTTTTAATCCTCTTTGTACGATGTACGAGCAGTAATTGACATAGCTCCATGTGTTTTTGTGTATTTTGTGCACATAATGGTTTTGTGAATCTTTATCAGACTTTATTCATCAGACAGGTTTCACTTTTTCTCACATAATTACTGTCACGTAGTCAGATTTCATTTTTACTTCAACTTGTTTTTTTTACCATTTATGCTTGTAAATTATTCAAATTTCATTTCGTATTCACTAATTTCGAGGATTTCTTTGGAGTCTTTGGACCTGCGTGTCTATTTCACGCTTTCTGTCGTGGACCTGCGTGTCTATTTCACGTTTTCTGTCGTGGACCTGCGTGTCTATTTCACGCCTTCTGTCGTGAACCTTCGTGTCTATTTCACGTTTTCTGTCATGGACCTGCGTGTCTATTTCACGTTTTCTGTCGTGGACCTGCGTGTCTATTTCACGTTTTCTGTCGTGAACCTTCGTGTCTATTTCACGTTTTCTGTCATGGACCTGCGTGTCTATTTCACGTTTTCTGTCGTGGACCTGCGTGTCTATTTCACGTTTTCTGTCGTGAACCTTCGTGTCTATTTCACGTTTTCTGTCGTGGACCTGCGTATCTATTTCACGTTTTCTGTCGTGGACCTGCGTGTCTATTTCACGTTTCACGGCGACCGTGCCCGTGACCACAGCTCCCTCCTGAGCTTCAGCTGCCTCCAGTATCCAGGAATGAGACAGAAATCAGCCTCTAATGCAGAAAGACGAGCTCCTCATCAGGACGCAGCTCTGAATGAGACGGAGAGAAGACGTGCTTCTATTTGGAGGTTTTTAATAAACAACATTAGCATCCGGAGGTAAATCTGTCTTCACATGATGACATCAGAGAGTAACGACGGCGCTGCGCATTCACACCACGTCCACTAAAACAGGCTCGGCCCGTCTGTTATTTGGGAGGAGGTCCGAATCCTCGGGCGAGGTTGTCGTTGGTCTCCGCCGCCTCCTTCAGCACCTGCATCAGTATGGCGTTCCTCTGCCGCGTCTCCTCCATCCTGATCGGGTTCGACTCCGGCAGGTTCTGACGGGAGGCAGAGACACGTCGGATCAGTTATGTCAGTGGAGCGGAGGTGGAGGCTCCGCCCACAGTGAGACACACAGGGATCAGAGGACACAAACACCCGGTTGAAGACTTGCTTTTTAGACTTGCTATTAACTGGTTTCAGATGTGGTTTTGAACTGGCTTTCAACCCAGTTTTAGACTACTTTTAAATGGACTTTGGACTAGTTTTAAACTGGTTTAAACTTGGTTTGGGACTTGTTAAATGGTGTGCATGTCCTGAGTGTCCACCCTGAAACTGCTGATTGTTTAGATCTTCGGTCCTTCGTGTTGAACGTAGAATCTGGAGCTTCTTTTGCAGCAACTTCCAGATCTGAAGCATCGTCTGTTGTCATCACAATCAGGTTTATTGGACAAATGTCCTTCAAAGTCTTCACTGCAGAGTCGACATGAGTCCAGAGACTGACAGCTGACTGGAGGATGGAAACAACCAGGAGGAGGTTCTAGTTTGTGTTTGGATCGGCCGGACGGACGTCAGGTGTCCCGTGTTGTTTTTAAAGAGCAGACTCCGTGTTAGAGTCATTAGTTTGGTAGGAAGACAGAAGTCTTTTCTAAGTCTGTAGAATACGACGACAACAACAACAACAACAACAACAACAACACGCGCTGACCGTTTGTGTTTCCAGAGACTCACCTTGAGCATCTCCTTCCGCCTCTCCTCCCCCGGAGAGATGACGGACCACATCCCGTAGCCGGTCCCCAGCACGCCCGCGATGCCGAGGGAGGTGAGCATGGTCCGCATGCCGCTCATCGAGGCCGCAGTCTGCGCGTGTTTCCCGGTTCAGCTGACCGGCAGCTTGTTCGGTAACGTCGGGCTCCGCAGCAGGAGTGCAGGCTGGGAAACCGTCTTCTTCTTCTTGTTCCGGTCAGTCAAAGCAGCCTCGTGCTGCTGCCCCCTGCTGGGGACTTTAAACACCGGAAATGCTGCTGTGAATTCTGATAAATCTGTCTGCGTCAGATAAAAGAGGATATTTTCATTTGCTCCATCATTTATGACACTCACCATCATAATCACAGCTTTGATCAAATATCATAATGTACAATAATATATAATAAATATTGAAGATATTTAATGTGAGAGGTGGACTGATGGTGCCGTTATTACCATTGTAGTATTTTATTTACGTTAAAAATAATGAAATAACATTATAATCTAAAGATTTATGTAAACATTTTAACATAGTGCAAGTTTTAGAGAGTTGAATTATTATTTTTTTTAAGATACCATTTTATTACTTTTCTTCATCACTGTTATTATTAATTACTATTATCAGTATTATTATCACTAATCTCTGCCCTTTCCTCTGTTTTCTCTGTTATTACTAGGAAAGAAAATGTTCTTTTACTACTACTAATGGTATTTATTTTGATTTATCAACCCATTTTACTCTACAATGTAGTTATTGCTTATCTAATTTATTTGTCTGTTTACCTATTTGTATCATAATTTATCATTGCATTAACCATGTCATGTCAAGTCCTGTCTACTTTATAGTTTCACGTGTCATGTCTTATAACATAATAAGAGAATAAATAAGAAAAATAAAATAAATAAAAAAGAGTGTCGAATTAAATAAATGTCGGCTATTGTTTGAACTCTTTACCTGTAAATATACATTTATGGATATATAATTTGGCTATTATTATAATAAGATGTATTATTTACACCAGTGTTTATCAAAAGAAGTGCATTCCTCCAAAAGTAAGGGCACTGCCAAATTAATCAGCTTTTGGACAATCTTCTTTTTTAACTACACGTTACATCATTTTCTCTTTTAATGTTTTCATTACTTTTTAGCGACGTGACATTTATGAACGAGCTTAATAGAAATGTATTTTTAGTAATGGGGCACCAATTATTCTAAATGAAGCAGCTATGAGGTGGACGTTGTGTTTGCAGGTGACAGTACACCTGGCGGGGGTCCTTTTAACCACGTGACGGTTATAAACCTGATCAAAGTGATTGCTGAGAGCGTGCACGCGGAGGGAAGACCGTCCAGGTGGAGGTTCGGGTCCCTGAAAAACCACCTCCGGGACCTCCGGGACCTCAGACCGGACAAAACCACCTCCGGGACCTCCGGGACCTCAGACCGGACAAAACCACCTCCGGGACCTCAGACCGGGCAAAACCACCTCCGGGACCTCAGACCGGACAAAACCACCTCCGGGACCTCCGGGACCTCCGACCGGACAAAACCACCTCCGGGACCTCCGACCGGACAAAACCACCTCCGGGACCTCAGACCGGGCAAAACCACCTCCGGGACCTCAGACCGGACAAAACCACCTCCGGGACCTCCGACCGGACAAAACCACCTCCGGGACCTCAGACCGGGCAAAACCACCTCCGGGACCTCCGACCGGACAAAACCACCTCCGGGACCTCAGACCGGGCAAAACCACCTCCGGGACCTCCGACCGGACAAAACCACCTCCGGGACCTCCGACCGGACAAAACCACCTCCGGGACCTCCGACCGGACAAAACCACCTCCGGGACCTCCGACCGGACAAAACCGCACCCCTACCGGCCCGCTGGCCTCATCGTCCGCACGCATGCGCCATGACGGCATTTCCGGGTGCGACATGTACTATAAATCGGCTGCTGCGCTGCTCGGGTGTCGCTAGAATACACGAAACCAATGATTCCCATATGTCCAGTTGTCTCCTTCACCTATGGTGAGTATGTTCGACCGGAGACCGGAGACCGTTTATCACGTCATATTTACAACACTTTGAGTTTCCGTTTGAAACGTCGAGACGACGTGAGGAGTTGAAACGGAGACCTTGGAGCGCTGCTAACGTTAGCTTAGCATCATCCTCCGTGTGTGTGTGTGTGTGTGTGTGTGTGTCTCTGTGTGTGTGTGTGTGTGTGTGTGTGTGTCTCTCTGTGTGTGTGTGTGTGTGTGTCTCTGTGTGTGTGTGTGTGTGTGTGTGTGTGTCTCTCTCTGTGTGTGTGTGTGTGTGTGTGTGTGTGTGTGTGTCTCTCTCTCTGTGTGTGTGTGTGTGTGTGTGTGTGTGTGTGTGTGTGTGTGTGTGTGTGTGTGTGTGTGTGTGTGTGTGTGTGTGTGTGTGTGTGTCCTCCGCAGTGCCCAGCCGGCTCGGTGAAGATGCCAAAATGGCTACCGGCAATTACTTTGGATTTACCCACGGCGCTGCCGCCCAGTACAGGTGAGGGGGGGGGGGGTCTGCTTTATGATGCGGGTTTGAGGTTAAGGGGGGGGGGGGTACGGGTTGTGCTTCCCACCGCCTCCATTGTTCAGGTTGGGGGGGGTTAGGGGGGGGGGGGGCTCCTCCTCCCCCTAACCCCCTCCCCCTCCTCCTCCTCCTCCTCCATCGCTGCAGTTGGATGTTACCGGACGGAGCACCAACCGGAGGAGGCTGCTTCATAAAGGTGTTCAAACATCTGGAAACACAAAGTGTAAACTTCTGTCTGACTCACAGGTGGTCGGAGTCAGATTCATTTTGAACAAATTAAAATCAAGATTTTACAAAATCTAAACAAAGAAAATTCAGTGCAGAGCGGCAAAACGACGGTTAGAGAAAATACAGTGTTTACGTAATAATATCGCTCATAAATGTAATGGAAACAAATAACAACAGAATATAGGCGACAGCAATCACAACAAAAATCACAGTCGATATAAACGATAGTGATAATAATAATAATAATAAACTTTATTTGTAGAGCGTCTTTCATACAAAAGATGCAGCTTCACAACAACAAACGTACATGCAGTGGTTCACATGTAAAGCAACGTTTAAAAATACAGAAAAAAACTAAACTAATAGAGTTAAAATATGAAATGAAGCAACATGTATTTATAACAATAAACATTTATTGTGTTCAGATAAAAAAAAATCATGAAATAGTTTCTGGATATGATGAAAAGTGTTTTACAGCGTGAAAATCACATGGTGCTTCACATTAAAACGTCATAAAAACATGTTCAAATGTTCATTTAAAAACAAGAACATGAAATGTGTAAAAACATACGAAATTAAACAAGAAAAGATTAATAAAATTTATTTATTTATTTATTTTGTTGGATTTTGGGGACTTGTGGTTTTTTTTTTTTTTATCACCTACATGCAATAATGAAGTTTTTCTTTCCATTTCTCTACATATCACTGTGTTTATATATTTAGTGTATATATATATATGTATGTATATATAGTGTGTGTGTGTATATATATATGTATATATATATACACACACACACTATATATATATATATATATGTATATATATATATATGTGTGTGTGTGTGTGTGTGTGTGTGGTTATCTTATCTTAAACTATAGAATAAAGCTTGTGAACTTCTCCCGGCTGATGTTTGGTGTCCCGTCTCTCAGCCAGCAGCCAGCTGCCGGGGTAGCGTACACTCATCCCACCACGGTGGCGAGCTACACCGTCCATCAGGCCCCCGTGGCGGCTCACACGGTGGCGGCGGCCTACGCCCCCACCGCCGGCACGGTGGCGGTCGCTCGGCCCGCCCCCGTCGCCGTGGCGGCCGCCACCGCCGCGGCGTACGGAGGATACCAGCCGACGCACGCCGCCACCGACTACGGCTACCCGCAGCGGCAGCCCGAGGTGCCCCCCCCCCCCCGCCCGTCACCTCGCAGAACTACCAGGTAACGCCACCCGTCTTCTCTCTTATTGGCCGCCGCGGGGCCGAGGCGCCGACCATGAGTTTCACCGTGTTTCCCTGCAGGACACGTACTCCTACGTCCGCTCCACCGCTCCGGCTGTCGCCTACGACACTAAGCAGTACTACCAGCAGCCCGCCGCCACCGCAGCCGTCGCCGCCGCTCAGCCGCAACCCAGCGTGGCCGACTCCTACTACCAGACAGGTACAGCTGTCACTCATACCGAATCAAACTACATGATCATGATCGAGTCTCGTCATCCTCTTCCTCTGGTCACATCAATATAAACAGATTGATTACATCCAGCACCTGCAACATCTGGAAATACATTTGTTATATTTAAAGTCATTCTTTTATTTCGCTTCAAAGGAAATTTCCTCTTTTTTTTTTACTCTTAAGTTACTTTTCTTTTTGAGTTTCCTGTAATAACAGTAAGTGATGCTGTTACTGATTTTAATGATACTGCTCCTTTTCCTATTTATACTATAATGAGACTCATCGGCCCTTTGGGGGATTTTTAAGAGGAAAAAAACAGTTGTATCCGTATATAAAGGAAAAATCTTTAAATAGGAAACTGCAACAGCTTTTATTGTCACAGAACTTACATCACCAAATGCCCCGCCCACATCACCAAATGCCCCGCCCACATCACCAAATGCCCCGCCCACATCACCAAATGCATTTAAAATGTGTTATTTCTCCACGCGTGTTGTTCTCCAGCCCCCAAACAAGGGTACAGCCAGGGTGTGACGTCGTACACTCAGAGTCAGCAGACCCGACAGGTGACCGTGATCAAGCCGGCGGCTCCCAGCGCCGCCTCCTCCACCTTCTCCATCTACCCGGTGACCTCCACGGTGCAGCCGGTGGCCGCCGCCTCCGTCGTCCCCTCCTACTCCCAGAGTCCGACCTACAGCACCAACGCTGTCACCTACTCCGGTAAGATGCTCCGGATTTAACGAGACCATGTTTCTAGGAAAACTGAACGGTTTATATTTTTAAATACGCTGACGAGGCAGAAAAACGGCAACGACGTGAATCCTCACGTGTTGGAAGATTTTACTTTGATTGTAATACATCTGTTGCCGTCGTGGTGTTGAAGGAAACCTGGTTGCAACTCGCCAACTGTGACTCCACCTACCTGTCACTCGAAGCAGCCCCGCCCCTTAATTCTGCAGAACTTTATAAGCCTTAATACAATATAGACGGTGAGTTTTATATAAAAAAAAATTGTACAGTTGTCGTGAACAAGGAAATTAGCTACAGAGACCAAAACCGTTTTTGAACCAGGCTGTAAACATGTTTATTATTTCTGCTGTAAACATGTTTATTATTTCTGCTGTAAACATGTTTATTATTTCTGCTGTAAACATGTTTATTATTTCTGCTGTAAACATGTTTATTATTTCTGCCGTCAGCGTGTTTATTTTTGCTGTAGTAGTTTTTGAGTCTGCGGTCTCGTCTCCTGCAGGAACTTCGTACTCCGGCTACGAAGCGGCGGTGTACTCGGCGGCCTCCAGTTACTACCAGCAGCAGCAGCAGCACCAGCAGCAGCAGCAGAAGCAGGCGGTGGCCGCCGTGGCCGCCACGGCAGCGTGGACGGGAAACACGTTCACCAAGAAACCGCCCTTCCAGAATAAACAGCTGCGACCCAAGCAGCCGCCCAAACCGCCCCAGATCCACTACTGTGACGTCTGTAAGATCAGCTGCGCCGGCCCGCAGGTGAGTTCGGTGCAGCACATCGTATGTCGGTATTAAAGGTGCAATATGTACGATTTAAGTCCTGTCTTGTAAAACCACTTTGTGATTCAAACAAACATAAAGAGTAAAAAAACAACAACCTGAAAGCAGTAAAATCTAATAACTCACTTCTGTCTCCCTCCGAACACTCGACAGACCTACAAGGAGCACCTGGAGGGCCAGAAGCACAAGAAGAAGGAGGCGGCGCTGAAGGTGTCCCAGAGCAGCAGCAGCAGCAGCGGGGGAGGGGGGCTCTGGCCCGCAACGCCCAGAACCAGCTACGCTGCGAACTCTGCGACGTGTCGTGCACCGGCGCCGACGCGTACGCCGCTCACATCCGTGGAGCCAAACACCAGAAGGTACGACGCCGAGAGGGAAGGACGCGTTCACTTTAACATGTTTACATCATACGAGCTAATGTCTAAATATAATATACTCATATCAACTCACTCTCAACATAGGAAACGTTTTGTTAGTGCAATCTCAGTTTCCATGGCAACGCACGGGGGTACGACTAACAACTGGAAAACAACCTGGAGACTCTTATGTAACATATGCAATGTTTACTACTCCAGGAAGTAGTCCGACCCTTAGCAACCACCTAGCAACAGAGGATTTCTAGTCTCCAACTGAATAAATACAGAACATAGAAACACTAAACTGATCATCTAGCTCAGTCTGGTTGGAACAAAGATATCTGATGAACAAAGATATCTGATGAACAAAGATATCTGATGGACAAAGATATCTGAAGAACAAAGATATCTGAAGAACAAAGATGTGTGTGACTATCCGTGGTGTTATGGTACGGGTGCTCCGAGCGACCAAATAAACATGTTCTCTTAACAAGTAGAAACTACATTATATTACATGTTATATGAAAGTCAGTTTTAATTCTATATTCCCATTGAGGAGGCGAAGTGATATTTTTCTAGTGATGTCATTCCAAATGTTCAGACCAATCAGATCTGTGGGGCGGAGCTACTTGTTGTTTAATGGCTGATAATCTGTACCGTGATGGATCGTTAGTTAAAGGTGTGTTCAGTCTTTTGTGCTTAAAAATCCTTTTATAACTTTTTACTTGATGCCAAAATCTCTTCAGACTCTTCAGACTGAGACTTTGTAGAATCTGTTGAACATTTTTTTTCTGCTCTCCAGGTGGTGAAGCTTCACACCAAACTGGGGAAGCCCATTCCCTCCACCGAGCCCAGCATGGTGACCCAGTCCTCCTCCTCCTCCACCACCACGGCGGCCCCCAGTAAGACCACCACCGCCACCCTGAGCAGCTCCGGCTCCATGTGCGTCTCCTCCTCCTCCTCCTCCTCCAGCCCTCCTTACCTGAAGTCCGTCAACATCGTCAGCGGCGTGAAGAACCCGTTAACGAACAGCCTGTCCGCCGCCGGCTCGGCCTCGCTGGGGAAGAAAGTCAGCACCCCCAAGATCAACTTCATCGGTCGGTAAACACGCGTCGACGCCGTCACCCTGAAAACAACGCCGTCATCTAACTGCGTGTTTTTTAACCGTGTTCTTCACTGCATGAACGCAGGTGGGAATAAATTACAGACCACGGTGAAGATGGACGAGTCCCGAGCCGAGTCCAAATCTGAGTCCTCCAAACCGGCGACGCCCTCTTCGGGCTCTCAGGACATGAAGAGCGAAGCGTCGGACTCTCTGTCCACGTCGGCCCTCGCCGCGCTGCAGAGCGACGTGCAGCCCGTCGGACACGACTACGTAGAGGAAGTACGTACCAAACGCCGACGCAGCAGGAAAACGCTGTTTAGATCTGGAGTTTAAAATGTTAATATCTTTGTTGTTGTTTTTATTATCAAAAAAAAATTCAGGTCCGAAACGATGAAGGCAAAGTCATCCGCTTCCACTGCAAACTGTGTGAATGTAGTTTCAACGACCCCAACGCCAAGGAGATGCACCTGAAGGGTCGGAGACACCGGCTGCAGTACAAGGTGCACTTTTAGTTAGAGTTCATTGGAGCAGGAGGCGGAGCTCCGAGGGGCGGAGCTCTGAGGGGCGGAGCTCCGAGAGCGTAAAGAAGGTTCTTTATGGTGGAGTAGTACCGGAGTATCTGGTATTTATATGTGGAGATAAAATATGTAAGAATAAGATGAGACGTAATTAATCCCACAGTTTAAGAGTACAGGAAGTCGCTCAGCTGTTTTTCTGTCACTGAAATTAGTTTGTCTGTTTCTCTGCTCTCCTGCATGTCTTTGTGTAATGAAGGGAGGGGGCGGAGCCTAAAATCAAGCAATCAATGGACAAACCGTCGTGTATCTGAAAGGACTTTAGTTATTTCTTTCCTGTTTTTCTTCCCCATGTAATATATATATATTTTTTTTTTTTACATGTTCTGCAGAAAAAGGTGAACCCGGAGCTGCAGGTGGAGGTGAAGCCCAGCATCCGAGCCCGAAAGATCCAGGAGGAGAAGATGAGGAAGCAGATGCAGAAAGAGGAGTACTGGAGGAGGAGGGAGGAGGAGGAGCGCTGGAGGATGGAGATGAGGTACGACCGCGGTCCGGTTCATCGTCGTCCTCTCGGCGGCGCTTCGGTTCAGGTTTCACATCACAGTTGGTTTTCTGTTTCCAGGCGTTATGAAGAAGACATGTACTGGAGGAGGATGGAGGAGGAGCAGCACCACTGGGACGACCGGCGCCGGATGCCAGACGGAGGGTATCCACAGGGGCCCCCCGGCCCCCCCGGTCTGCTGGGGGTCCGTCCGGGCATGCCGGGCCTGCAGCCTCAGGGCCCCGTGGTACGACTCATCCATCTGGATTCCTCCATTTTAAAGTGTTTTAAATCCTCCACCCGCTTCAATACGAACCTCCGTGTCTTGCAGCCTCCTCGCCGGCCCGACTCCTCCGACGACCGCTACGTCATGACCAAGCACGCCGCCATCTACCCCTCCGAGGACGAGCTGCAGTCCATCCAGAAGATCGTGTCCATCACGGAGCGAGCCCTCAAGCTGGTCTCCGACATCATCACGGACCAGGACAAGCCCAAGGAGGAGGACAAGGAGAAGAAGGAGCCGGCTAAAGACAGGTGAGGCCGTCAGAACCAGAACCAGACCCAGACCCCCGATCCTTCTCCTCTATCTGTGGTATTTAACGTGATGTTGCCCCCCCTGTGACCGCTCAGAGCCCTGAAGGGGGTGATGAGGGTCGGCGTCCTGGCCAAAGGTCTGCTGCTCCGCGGGGACAAGAACGTCAACCTGGTCCTGCTCTGCTCCGAGAAACCCACCAAGAGCCTCCTCAGCAGCATCGTGGAGCACCTCCCCAAACAGCTAACAGTACTGTCTTTACCAACGTCAACACCGTCTGCTCTTCAGACAAAGAGCTCTGATAGAAAACTACAGTTCAGAAGTCTCGACTTCTCATAACATTAAGTTAAAGTTAAAGTTTCGTCTCCGGTAGCAACAGCTAGCCGTCCTCTAACGTCGGCGTCTACACTCCTCTTTTATTTTATTTTTTTCAGCTTGTAACACCAGAAAAATACGAAGTGAAGGGATCGACCCAGGAGGCCGCCATCATCCTGACGTCCGGCGCCGAGCCGAAGATGCAAGTGACGATTACGCTGACGTCGCCCGTCATCCGAGAGGAGAGCGGTCAGGACGGAGGTTGGGCAACCCATCACAGCCTTCTTCTTCTTCTTCCCCATTGCACCTCTCTCTTCTTCTTCTTCTTCTTCTTCTTGTCTCTCTCTTCTCTCTCTCTTTGAAATCAGTTTCAGTATGTTGGTTGACACCCTGAAGAGCACCGTCCTGCTGGCACTTTAAAAACAGATCACTCCGTCCTCTTCTTACGTTATCTGGATTTCACAGATCAGAAAAGTGCAAGCTCATCACTTCCTCTCCTTCAAGGGTTTTTGTTGGTTCTCCGAGCTGCAAAAAAAAAATAACAACAACCAAAAAAAACCAGCTGAAAGTACATCACATCATCTGCTTTAACTGGGAGCTCTCAGGAAACCCCCTCCCCCTCTCTCCCTCCCCCCCTAACCTCCCACAGTTAAAGAGATGAAGGAGGTGCCAGCAGTGTTGCTCTGACGCTTCTTGCTCTGTAACTCTGATGCTCTTTTATCCTTTTTTTAAAAACAAAAAGCATGATCAGTGTTTGCATTGTGTTTTTAAGTCTAGTTCTTCCCAGGTGAGATTCTGTTTTGTTTCCTGTGTTTCAGCGGATTGTTTCCAATTTTTTTATTGTTCAGCAATAATCAATGGGAGACGTGTATCGCCCAAATATCTGTTTACCCAAATTTGTTCCTCGAGGAGACGATAAGCAAACAAAAAACAAATCGGAGGGCACGTGTGTTCCTCGAGTCTGATTTGGGACTCAAAACGTGAGATTCGGCCCGAGTCAGCAGGAAATTGGATGATAATTTTATCCCACAGGAAACAAATCTTTCCTTCTGTGTGCTGGTGACCAGCTCACCATGCGGTCCCTCCCTGTTCTAAAGTGCTCCCCTGAGGTGATTGACTCCTTCTTTCTTTTTTTATTTATTTATTTTTTATTTTTGCACACTTAGGACTCAAAGTAGGACGATCAGCTAAAATCAAAGATGTTCTGGTGATGTCATTGGTGCCAGAGGAAAAAAAAAAAAAGGAGGAATGAATTGACAAAAGATCAAGTTTTTGAAATTGAAATGACTCTTAGGGGAGTATTGTTGACAGTTCAGGCTCTGACAGGAATCTTTGGTTGCGCCTGCGTTCAGCCTTTTTGCTCCGCGGTGGTTGTCGGGGTTTTCCTCCCCCGCTGACGTTAGCGCTGCATGGTGACATCCTAACCCCCCGTTATTCATGGATCTGGTTGTTTTCTGGTAGTTTTTTTTTGTTCTACTCTTTAGCAACCATTGCTTCCTCCTCTTTTTGATATTCGAGTCCAGCACAAGGACCTCGTTTCTATGACGACCCCCCCGTCTCCCATCAGAGGTTTTAATAAGTCGGACCCAACAGCTTTCGGAAGGATTTTTGACCAAGGTTTTCTCACATCCCAAACACGTTGCCACACCTACTATTGCCGTGCCACTTTTTTATCAGGTGCCCCCCCTTCCCTCCCCCCTTCTCCCCCCTCTCTGCAACACACTCACACTGACCAATCAGTAGCCCCCGTCTCTGTCTGCTGAAAGAAACCGATCTAAATTTCCACGGTAACGACGAGCACAATTACCTGATAAAATGGCTTCAAACGAGTTGAGCCAGATTGTAGCTTCCAAACACGCCAGTTTTATTTCTCTTTTAATGCTGAGTCAGTAAATAACTTCTCTTCAGGACCGGACGTTCTGTCCGGCAGGGCTGGGTACCGAGCAAAACCACTTTTACCGCACCGAACGAATGACTTCCATACTATCTACTATCAGGTGTTAAAAAAAAAAAGTGCCTCGACATTCCGTATCATTCGCACTCACTAATTTTAGTTTTAAAATGCTTAACTTGCGTAAGACAACGCTACGTTTACCTACGAGTAAATATCGTGAGCATCAGTGAGCCGATACGGCGGTTAGCGTACGCAGCCTCGACTTTAACGACACGTCAAATCAGTCCATTTCAACGTAGATAAATGTGACGTTAGAACGCCTTATTTCACCTTTAACCAATCAGCATTGATCTCCTTATGGTGAAACTACCACCGCCGCCATTGTTCGAACTACGTCCCCATCATCCCACTTAGCCACGCCCACTGGGCGCTGATTGGTTCGCACTTAAGAGCTGCTTAATATAAAAATCTTCATGCGTCAAGGTTCCCAAACAATAACCAATCACAGTAGGTGGGCGGAGCCAGGCTATTATATTGTAGCATTTAGTACTCATGAGGCGTTTAGGGAACATCGGTAAAATGTAGCTACGAAAAACAAACCTGCTTGAAGGCGAAAGATTTATAACATTTTATTTTTCTTAAAATAAAAGTTGTAAAATTGGTATAAAAAAAAAAAAGTCAAAGTTTGGTTGAGGTACCAGAGTCCAGGTGTCGGTACCAGAGTCCAGGTGTCGGTACCAGAGTCCAGGTGTCGGTACCAGTCTGGTAAATGTTTGAAGGCTACTCAGCCCTGCGGGACGCCGTCGGTCCGTCCGTCCTCCCGCCTCGACCACGTGTTGTGTCACATTTTATTTGATCTTATTTTGAAATCAGAGAAGCAGCAACCGATTGCCGGTTGCCCCGGACAGGATCACTGGTATGTGTGGCAACGTGTTTGTTCTCTGCCAGCCTCGCTGACCTGGTCAAACACCCGTTCCTCATCACCGTTTTGACCCTTCAAATCCATTTTTAGATGTAACCTCGGGTTTGGTGAAAGACCCAGCGGACGTCTTGGACAGGCAAAAATGCCTTGACGCTCTGGCTGCTCTGCGCCACGCTAAGTGGTTCCAGGTTCGGAACATCATTTTACTTTCTTATTGTAGCCTTATGAGATGCATTATTTACTTGTTTATTCATTTATTTGTGTTCTTACACATTTCGGTTTCTTATGTTATAACAAGAGGAAAACTATTCGAAGCAAAAAAAATAAAGAATAATTATATATTCAAGGATGCCACCCATTACAACAAGGATCTGGTTAATGTCGTATGTTTTGAAGATAAATCGAATTAATCTGAATTTACCATATATACATTTTTTTGTTTTTTAAAAGAAAGAAAAAAAAAACAGCAGCAAAGAACTGGCATCCTTGTATTCTCTATTCAATTTTTCCAAGTACTGCATTGTAGTCAGATGTGATTCCATAAGGCTGCACAATAACCAGCACACACGTTGTGCCATCCAGAAGTGCTTCATGTTCGTATCGTTTTGATTCTCTATATTTTTGTAGAATGGGGATTGAGAGGAAAAAGGAGGATCTGAGTAGTTTGCTGTGATTCTGCCGACCAAGCAAAAGCACGGGCAAAGTAAAGCAGATCTCCTTTGCTCTTTCAGTCCCTATGCTCTCCTCTCAGGTGGACTCTTGTACTTTTTTTAAAAAGTCCCTGTTTGTGAGATACCTGCAGAAAAAAGAAAAAGAAAATCCGGGGTCAGGGTTTAGAAGATGGCAAGAAAAGTCCTCGTTGTTTTCTTGTGCATCTTGCAAACTTTGAACTCCCCGTTTTACTAACTGTGAGGTACAAGACTACTGGGAATGGCAGCTGATTGCAAACTGTTATGGCTTACACACACACACACACACACACACACACACACACACACACACACACACACACACACACACGTCAAAACCATACTCAAAAGCTTCCATTATGCACAGTAGTGTTTGGACCTCTTAAGGAACTGATTCACCTGTTTGGTCCATCTCTTGTCGCCCTCGGGTCGCCCCCCCCCCCCCATAAACTAACTTTATTGCATCAAAAGGCTAGAGCCAATGGGCTGCAGTCCTGTGTGATCATCATCCGCATCCTGAGAGACCTGTGTCAGCGGGTTCCCACCTGGTCGCCCTTCCCCGGATGGGTGAGTGAGTGTGTGTGTGTGTGTGTGTGTGTGTGTGTGTGTGTGTGTGTGTGTGTGTGTGTGTGTGTGTGTGTGTGTGTGTGTGTGTGTGTGTGTGTGTGTGTGTGTGCGCCGTGCATTGTGGGACTTTGGGGTTAATTGTGAGGAGAAATATGTGAACGCGGTGGTTCTAGTTTGGTGAAAAACGAAATGTCCAGATGTTAAGAACGACCACGATATTTTTGTGACAGTAAAGAATGGCTCATGATAATCTTCTTGTGATGAGTTACTTTGGCCAGATGGTGGCGGTAATTCACCTAAAAACTGTTCACGATCCGCCATTTAAACAACAGAAGGACAAAGTAAAAAAAGCTTTTTTTTGCAATTGTATTCTCCCTCGATTGTCGTTACGGTTTCCAACAGGCAGTTCAGGATGTTGTGATTGTAACCTCGTTTTACTGGTGCGCCCTCCGGTGGAGTCGTCCAGTAACACGGGTAGTACAGCGTGACTACATGCAGCCCTCCTCTCTGCTGTGTTCAGGCCATGGAGCTGCTCGTGGAGAAGGCCATCAGCAGCGCCTCGGCCCCCCTCAGCCCCGGAGACGCACTCAGACGCATCTTTGAATGTATTTCTTCTGGGATTTTACTCCACGGTAAGACGAGGTTTGTCTTTCACTCGATCGGTTGGACCGAAGCGCCGCCTCACGGAGTTTGGTGTGTTGTCCCCAGGCGGACCGGGCCTCACGGACCCCTGTGAGAAGAAGGCCGTGGACACCCTGGGACCGATGGGGGAGCAGCAGAGGGAGGACATCACCTCAAGTGCCCAAGTACGAACTCTAAAATCACGTAAAGCAACGACCTTCATGAGGAAGTGTTCGGCGTGTCCTCTCCTGGTCACCGTCAGTTCAACACGTTAACGTGACCGCTGGTACGTGAACATCTGTGATGTCACCGTGGAAACCAGAAGCTGGAGCAGAGAAACAGCAGATTTATGGGAAATGTTCAACGTGCCCGCTTACAGCTGAGTGTTCCTGAGCCCATGCAGTGATTTCCACCACAGAATCAGGGCTGGGTTTGTTTTTTGTGTATCAAACTTGACTCGGTGGAAATCACTGCATGGGCTCAGGAACACTCGGCTCTAATCAGGCGTTAAAGATTTCCCATAAATCTGCTGTTTCTCTGCTCCAGCTTCTGGTTTCCACGGTGACATCACAGATGTTCACGTACCAGCGGTCACGTTAACGTGTTGAACTCTGAATTGTTCCTCATGAAGGTCGTTGCTTCCTGCTGCTCCGTGTGCATCACTGAAACTCTCCGAACTTATTGGTCACACGTCGTACTTTGTGAATACCGTTATCTGGGTTTTATGTTTCTTCATATGAACCCAGCTCGTTTCCAGATGTTGGGCTTCATATTAAAACAACAGTGAGTTTTCCTTCCCGTGACGTTGTGTCTTCCTGCAGTTCGCTCTGAGGCTGCTGGCGTTCCGTCAGATCCACAAAGTCCTGGGAATGGACCCGCTGCCGCAGATGAACCCGCGCTTCAACGTCCGCAACAGCCGCAAGCGTCGCCGCGACAACAGCGACGGGACGGACAGCTTCGAGGGCGAGGGCAAGAAAGACAAGAAAGATTATGACAGCTTCTAAAAAAGCTTCTCCGTTCTGAATTTAATACTCTGAAAGAAATGTACTAAAAAAAAAAAAAAAAAGATGTGGTCTGCTGTCTCCCGTTACCGGCTTCTTTGTTTTTAAGCTCCAGATGTGCAACCGCAGCCTCACAAACAAACCAGTCAACTCGCGTGTCATTTTTTTTTATTTGATTTTTTTAGTTGTAGATTTCTTGAAGCCGGGTTTCGGACCTCGGTGCTGAAGTGTCGCCGGTTTCCTCTGAGCGGATCGAACGCCGGCGCCTTCATTCATCTGTACAGCGGTGGACCTTGTTGTTGTTGTTGTTGTTGTTGTTGTTACTGTTACTGTTGTGAAGCATTAATTTGGCCAACTGAAATTCCTCTTCTTTCTTTTTGAATATAAGAAGCTCAACGTGCCGTCTGACGCTGTGGTCTCGTTAACGTTTCAATGCTAAGCTAACACTTGATAAAAGACCTGCAGGGGCATCGCACACAAGAACTTTAACTGTTCATAGATCTTTGTTCGTAGTGAAGTCTCCAGCCTTTAAAATGTAGTTTTATGTCTTATCATTTGCATATATATATCAATACATATATATATATATATGAAAGTATTTGTATAATCTATAAATAGATTTAAAAAAAAGGCTTTTGGTTTGTGGAAGACGTGTTCACGCAGTTTTTGGTTTTTAACTTAGTTTTTTCCTGGTTAACGAGGAACTTTATGGGCTTGCTTACCTTCTGACTCGGTTCTGTGCTGAGGTTTAGTTCAATACTGGAAATAGGATCACCGATGGGGGGAGGTGGGTGTTGAAGGTCCTGTTGTAAATGCTTGCTGTGCTCCGTGTTCTGCTTTTCCACTTCCAGCAGCAGAATAAACACATTTCCAGACTGAAGGTTTCTGCTTCTTTGGTTCACAAACTTCAAACTCACTGATTCGAGCCAGAAAAACTCTGAAAGGTTCAAATACAACACAAGTGTTCCAGGATCAAATTCATATTTAGCTCGTAAAAAAAAAATCAGCTGGGGAAGGGGGGGATATGAAAAAAAAATGGATGTGACCATATTTGGACGAGCTGGGGAGAAGCAGTTGGACATTCTGCCCCGCCCACTTTTAGCAACAACCTGCCTGCACCCTCCGTATGTTCGGTCAGCAGGAACGAATCAAACGAAATGAATGAAGCTCTTCGTGTTCGTACGACGGATCGGTGTGCTAACATGTTGACTATTAGTAGAAAGTATAACTTGTTTCCAAAAAGGAGTGTTCCTGAGCCTATGCGGTGATTTCCACTACAGAACCGTATGTTTTTTTAGTGCAGCGCCGCCTGAGAGACATCGAGTTACCATGGAGATGTGAGAAAAATACAATAAAACACTGGAATGAATGTTTTCATCGTTTATTGAGGAGAAAAGTTCAGATATTTCTGGGTTCTGTGAACAGGATCGATTTGATTAAAATCCTGCAGAGAACCAACAGACGAGACTGAAAACCAAACATGACCTGGATAACGTGAAGGTCAGAGGTCATCCACGAGCCTGCTGGCCGTCCCCGCCGAGGGAGTATGAGTAGCGGAGGGTCCCTCCTTCCTCCAGGTAGCAGTCGTGCTGGTGGGTTCCCGGCTTGATCCGCCGCTGGCAGACGCCCAGCAGGTCGTCCAAGCCGAAGTCGCTGTCGTGGACCTCCAGCCGCAGCACGTCGTTCTCCTGCGCCTTGAAGTGGGTGAACTCCTCCTCCCACCACGGGTTGGGGTTGTTGTTGATGACGGAGGTCTCGCCCAGGGAGGCGGAGCCACAGAACACCTTGACGTAGCCGTCGGGAGTTCCCAGGAGGCCCGAGGAAAGACCGCTGGCCCGAAGGCCGAACAGCTTCAGCTGGGCGTCGAGCGGCGAGCTGCTCAGGAGGAGGAGGAAGAGGAGGAGGACGCTGGAGGTCATGACTTCACGGGAGGCTGCAGAGGAGCAACAGCAGACGTGATGAGCCTCAAAGGGATGCAGCTAAAGATTCAGGACTCCTCAAAGTCAAGAAACACGGTTTGATATCGACTCTTTTACTGAGAGAACATCTGGAGTTCATCAAACTCTTGTTTCACTGACTTTTTTTTTTTTTACAAAAATCAAACAGTGAATGAAACTGAAAGATATCACCAATAAAAAACAACATAAAAACCACTTCGGTTGCAGCTGTGATAAATTCCACGTCGTACAAACGTCAAGAGGAAAAAAGAGCGAGAAAGTTGAATGTGAGAGCAGCTGGGTGTGTTTGGACTCTTATCTCCACTCGATAAAGACCGACGCTCTGAAGAGCAAATCTGAAGTTAAATGAGCATTAAAATGGGAAAATAATGTGAAATGGACAGAAATAAAGTATCTGACAAAAAAGAAAAGCAAAAAGAAAATGAATGTAAAAATAGAAGATAAATGTCATAAAATAGACATCAAATAACGTAAAAGTAAATGTTTTATTCATTAAACGGAGAATTAAAAGATCCGTGTAATTTGGCAAAAAATCGGACTTTTTTTCCATCAACTAGTTTCACATTTTCCTCTGAAAAAGCTTTGAAACGAACAAGTGTTTTAGATGTAAACAGGTGTAAACAGGTGTGAACAGGTGTGAACAGGTGTGAACAGGTGTAAACAGGTGAATTAGGTGTGAACAGGTGTGAACAGGTGTGAACAGGTGTAAACAGGTGAATTAGGTGTGAACAGGTGTGAACAGGTGAGGTCTTACCTGCAGGCTCGACGTCTGGTCTCTCACGGCGCCGGCTGCTGCTCAGAGTGTTTTTAGAGGCCAGCAGACGTCACAGATCGGCTTCACGTCGCCGCCCACAACTCAACCTGCTGAACTCACCGTTACGCAACGACACCGAAACACAAGTCGTCAAATCTGAAGACTCCTGAAAGACCTTTTTTCCTTCGTAGTCACGAGTTGGAGAGCAAACTGCTGCGTGTAAATCTGATTTCTGCTCAGTAAAACTCACATTAAAAATCATGTTTTTTTAAATCCGTTTTTTTAATTCTGGTGGTTTGACAGGATCATTTTTTTGCACGAATAAACAACAAATTGAGCGAATCTCAGCGTGAAGAGGCCGACATGTTCTGATGTTAAATGAGTGACGACGCAGTTTATTTGACTTTATTGTGTTTCTTATGGTCTCTAGCTGAGCGTGTACACGTAGAGGAGGCTGCCTCCTTTCCGCAGACTGCAGCTCTGCCCGTGAGTTCCCAACCTCACCGACTGGTGGCAGACGCCCAGCAGGTCGTTGGAGGAGGAGTCGCTACTGTAGACCTCCAACCTCAGCACCTCCTTCTGCTGCACCCCCGACGAGGAGAAGGACCCGGACCAGCGGGGGTTGGGGTTGTTGTCGAGCGTCTCCGTCTGGCCCAAATGTCTGTGGCCGCCGAACACCTTGACGTAGGCGTTGACGGGCAGAGCGTGGGGGCGGAGCCTGTTGGCCCGCAGGCTGTACACCTGCAGGTTGGACTGGGCGACGCCCACAGCGCCAAGGACGAGCAGCAGCAGAGGAAGGACGGAGGCCATGACGTCACGGAGGTCTGCGGAGGAGCAACGACACGTTAATACAACCAATACTTTGGTAAAATAAATACTCCCTTTATTCATTTAATCAGGGGAACAAACATTTTAATTATTAGAGTAACAAAACACGGTAAAAAAAACAAATATATGGCTGATATGCTGGAGGGGCTTTTAATTTGAAATGAGGGCTTTTAATTTGAAACCAATACAGGAAGTTTTGCCGTTCAGCCAACCAATAAATGTTTTTTATGAAAACTGAATGTTAGGTTACAGTTAGAGAGTAACTAGTTCAATGTAACGTAGATAAATAATTAAAAAACTAAATACGTTTACGAAGATAAAGTTACTACGTTAGCGAGTACAAAGAGGTATACATCAGTAGTAGTAGTAGTAGTATTAGTACAAGTAGTAATAGTAGTAAAATTGGCAGTAGTAGTAATAGCAGTAGTAGTAGTAGTAGTAGTAGTAGTAGTGATATTGGTAGTGGTAGTAATAGTAGTAGTACTAGTACAGCACTAGTAGCACTAGTAGCACTAGTAGTAGTTTTTTAGATAAGACGTGTGAGTTTGTATAAATTGGTACCTTTTCTTTTTTGTCCGGCTTCGTTGTTCTGAACTGTCGTCCTGCTGATCCCGGTTTTTAAAAACCAGCTGAGCTTCGATCAGTTTGATAAAAACCGTCCGATTAAATATTTACTGAAGCTGAGTGATTCTCAGCGTTACGTAACGGGACGCAAACAGCACGACTGCCTGGAAGTTTTTATTTGCTTAAAGTGTAAAAACGAGAAAACTGGAACCACAAATATTTACCTGTAATTAGATTTACTGGCGTTGACGGCCGTCAGGACCGTTTGTCACAAGCAGATTTTGAAATCTAGGAATCTCCCTAAAAAATATTAGTTCAAGGTTCATGATGAGGATTTTTATTCAGGTTAAACATGACAGAAAAGATGAAAACTATAATATATTGTATCAACGGAAGCGGTGGATCTGACCGATCTGATCGGAAACCTGACAATACTACGTCCCGCCCACCGATAGCTGTAACCTGACTGCACCGCAGGCCTGTCAATCAAACAGACACGCCCCCAAAAACAGGTCTTCTTGAATCTTCTTTTCTAATGAATGAGGGATTATTTTCAGATGGACCTCCAGAAAACTAAGAAGAAGGAGTGACTTTAGCTAACAACACCGAGATAACTGATGGACACATTTTATTCACTTTGGATTTGATGAGAGAAGTTGAATGGGAGTCTATGGAGCCGGAGGCTTTTTGGAGCTGACCTCTAGTGGCACTCGCTGGTATTGCAGCTGAAGACACTTCTGGATCAGAACCATTTTACAGACCTGAAGCTACGAACTCTTTTAGAAACAGTCTGTATTTTTATATAAATCCTCCGTGGCCTCTAGAAATCGTCCACGTTGTGTTTTTACGTGTCGTAACTGTGATCTGCGTGTGAAGCGATCCAGCCGATGGTTTCCCTCCATTTCATGGATCTACTCACCAACTCAAGGCCGCCGGTGAGAATCACACAGATGACACTTCACACATCACACGGCTTCTTTCTCACGACGGAGGTTTTGCCAAACGAGGCGGAGCCGCAGAACAACATGTTCATGTAAATCCTCAGACTGAAGCTCCGCCCACCTCCTGCACCTGTTGGTCACCTGCACAAACTCTTTCAACATTAATCACATCAATAACAAATAAATAAATAAATGTCCAGACAGACTGAAGGTGCAGGTTCCTCTACATAATTGTTTATTTTGAAATGAATTTATTTTATCAAGTCATTTAATTTTCATTTATTTTGATTTAATAAAAAATAAAAAAATAGAATTTACTCATGTTTTTATTCCCCACAGAATTCTTCGTTTGATCTCCTTTTCCACGGAATCCTTTGTTGAGTTTTTGTTTCATGGACACCGTATTAGTTCGTTTTAAACCCCTCACTCCGCTGTCTTGGTCATGGTTACCGTTTTAATATTATAAATGAAGGTTTTCAGGATAAATAACTCACTAAACTTCACCTCTTTACTCTCATTGGTTGAACGTGGCTGACCGAGGTGGAGCTTTTGGGGTCACGTGATGGGGTGGAGTCAAATAAAAGGCGGGGCTAAAGGGGCGGAGTTGTTGGGTCACATGATCAGGGAGGGCTCTTGGTCAGGCGATGGGGAGGAGTCTAAAAGGGCCGGGCTTAAAAGGGGCGGTGCTAAGGTCAAAGGCCACCTGTCAAAATTTGATGGATGGTCCATTACTCTCTAACAATATATTTTTTTTAGATTACAGATTCTATCATCATGCAAATATTCTTTTAATTTCAGAAATTCAACTACTGCCAACAAAATATCCCAAGGGTCAGTGTACCGTCCGTTCTCTGGATACCTGCTGGTTCAAGGCTTTCAAAATATTTGTTATGTCACAAATCCTACTTGTAGCTCCGCCCCCTTCAAATTAGATTTTCCTTAAGTGCAGAGAAACCTGTGAATCTAATAAATATCATTAAGTGCAATAGAAGTTTTAAAGCACAAAACCACAAATCTGGTCTTTTATTTTAATTTTTAATTTTGTAAAACGTCGTCGTGTAAGCGCAGATTAAATTCTTCTGGTTTCTGTGTAATAAGCAGAAAAACGTGGTGTGCTGTTGCGTCATGCTGAGAGAGCAGCAGGTTGTTTTGTCGGACTGATACGAGCTCGGCGGACCTTTAAAAAGCAGCAGCAGCAGGTGGATCGTCACTCAGCAGGTTTCAAGCTGCAGGTGAGACTTCCTTCTTCATTTGTTTTCCTTCACGTCTGTCACTCAGGATTCATCTGTTTCCTCCAACAACTAAAGTCTTCACTTCCTTTATTATTCATACTATCGATGACATTAAACTATTTTCACCATCACTGATCACTCCTGCTGCTTTACAGTAATCCTGATTATTCAAATGTCACTTTCCTTCTGATTAGTGTGCATGTCTGTTTGGACATTTTTGTGATTGATGTGATTAGTGTTGAAAGAGTTTGTGCAGGTGACCAACAGGTGCAGGTGGTGGTGAGGTGGGCGGAGCTTCAGTCTGAGGATGTTTTGAGTAATATGTGTGTTTCCTTCCTCCTCAGCCTCCATCATGACCTCCAACCTTCCTCTGCTGCTGCTGCTCTGCGGTCTCGGTTCTGTTCACGGCCAGCTGAGGATCTTCGACCTTCGGGCCAGCGACCTCCCGTCCGACCTGCTGGGAATCACCGACGCCTACATCGTGGTGTCCTGCGGCTCCGCCTCGCTCGGCAAGACCTCCGTCATCCACAACAATGCCAACCCGTGGTGGGAGGAGGAGTTCGCCCACTTCAAGGCGCAGGAGAACGACGTGCTGCGGCTGGAGGTCCACGACAGCGACTTCGGCTTCGACGACCTGCTGGGCGTCTGCCAGCGGCGGATCAAGCCGGGAAGCCACCAGCACGACTGCTACCTGGAGGAAGGAACGCTCACCTACAGATACACGCTCGGATGACCACAAACATACTGAAACATCGTCTCTTACATGCAGTTATTGGCTGTTTCCAACACTGTCAGTAGAAAAATAAAATAAAATGCTGCAAACAAACTTTTCACTGTTCTGTCACTTTAATGACCTCTAAATTCTTTAAAATATGAAAACTGGGTTTAATCTTTGGGAAAGTTTACACAGTTTATTCTGCACACGCTACTTTCAAACCAGTTGTGGCTGTAAAAGGAGGAGGGGGGGGGGCATCGTGAGAAAGAAGCCGTGTGGCGTGTGGGCGGGACATAGCATCGTCAGGTTTCCAATCAGATCGGTCAGATCCACCGCTGGCTCCTCCCCCGGCTCGTCCAAATATGGTCACTTCCTGCTCCAAACCACTTGGGATTGGAGAAGTTCTGGAGACAAACTCTACGTGACTAAAACTAAAATATATTAGCTGAACATCACATCCAACCAAACATGAACTTCCATGACCTCTGACCTTTTCTGTCAGCAAGCACATCACAACCCGTGAACACAAAGCTTTTAGAACATGGTGAATACCACAAGAGGGCGCTGTTCATACAGACTGTTCTGAACCAGGTTACCAAGTCTGGCTGAGGTTCTGATATTGAGGCTGACTGGTGTAAAACCAGCAGTTTTCTTCCGTTGATACAATATATTATAGTTTTCATCTTTTCTGTCATGTTTAACCTGAATAAAAATCCTCATCAAGAACTTGAACTAATATTTTTTAGGGAGATTCCTAGATTGCAAAATCTGCTTGTGACAAACGGTCCTGACGGCCGTCAACGCCAGTAAATCTGACTACAGGTCAATATTAGTGGTTCCAGTTTTCTCGTCTTCACAACATTATGCCTTCAACACCTTGACGACGCGGATTTAAAAGTAATCAACCGAATTAAAATCATCCACGTTTTAACAGGATAATTGAACCGTAACATATCAGACACACATTATTGTTCCTAGCTGAATATTTGTATTCCGTATGTCTTAATCAAATGTTTTTATAAGTTATATGATGAATAAAACACTGAAGGCTTCTTTGTTTGGACTCCAGGATTCACAGTCTGTTTTATAGAATATCGTGAATATATTTTATTTTAATGTTTGATGTTGGATAAATAAAGGTGAAGTGGAGGGTCACTTTAAAACATGTATTTTACTTTTCACGTCATTTTATTAGAAAAACACTGCAGGTTTCTTTTATTTCGAAAAATCCAAACCGGAAGTGCGTTCCTGCTGCTCGCTCGTGTTTTCAATGGTGGAAATGCGATGAGGAGCAGTTTGGGGTTTAATGTACTCAGAACTACTTTAGTTTTCATCGGATGTTTGACAGGTTACTTCCTGTGGAGTTTAAAAGGTAAAAAAAAAAAAAGAAAAGCCGCGCGCTGAGTTACAGGAAGCTAAAGCCAGCTGGCTCGTGCTCGTGTTTGCTGCCGTTCAGTGACAGAAAACTGACGGAGGTTTTTATTCTCAGACAGGATGGCGGACCGGACGTTGGACTATTTCCTGAGTCGGGGGAAGATAAAGAGGAGGGACGCCGCGGAGGTCCGCTGGGAGCACGCGGTGAACAGCAGGAGGAGGCTGACCGAGGCTCTCTCAGGTGGGTCTGTGTGTCACTGAGAGGATGACCGAGGCTCTCTCAGGTGGGTCTGTGTAGGATGACCGAGGCTCTCTCAGGTGGGTCTGTGTACCACAGAGAGGCTGACCGAGGCTCTCTCAGGTGGGTCTGTGTGTCACTGAGAGGATGACCGAGGCTCTCTCAGGTGGGTCTGTGTGTCACAGAGAGGATGACCGAGGCTCTCTCAGGTGGGTCTGTGTACCACTGAGAGGCCGACCGAGGCTCTGTGGAGGTTTTACTGCACCTGTTTCTTAAATTTGACCCAGTTCAGAGTTTTTATGAACAAATGCGACATCAAAACTCAGTCTTTAATATCTCTTAGAAGTCCTGAGGATGAAAGAGATTCCTCCACTTTGATCCATCCTGAACATCCTTTTCCTCATTTTGTTTTTTAACTATAGATGTTTTTAAAGCAGGTTTTCTTATTTCTGTCTTTGCTGTTATTTTGTGAGCGTAAAAGAGACACGACATATTTTTATCATCAGATTATTTCAGAAGTAAAACGCCGTCAACGAAACCACGAAAGTCGACAGAAAACGAGCTTCTGGAAAAGAACAAGAGAAGCTGAATTTCCCAACAATTTAAAACCAAACAAACAGCGAAGAGTTAAATACAGATTGTTGTTGGTCTCTCAGGTGTTCCTAATAAACTGAACTCTGAGCGGCGTGAACATGAAACCAAGCATTAAAGGAGAATTCCTGCTGAAATAAGAACGTTTCCTCCTGAAGGTCCGGCTCACATGATGGAAGCTGACGTGCTCATGAGAGGTCGCGACCCCAGAGAGCCGATCATGGCGCACCCCCCCCACACGGACGGTGACATCACGCTGAGGGAGTGGCTGCAGGAAGTGAAGGCGCTCGGCGTCGGAATAAAGCTGGACTTCAAGAGGTGGGTCGACCTCCTGCTGCTGTTGTACTGAGGTTCTGTGAGGTTCTGTGAGGTTCTGTGAGGGTCTGTGAGGTTCTCTGCAGTTCTGTGAGGTTCTATGAGGTTCTGACTCGTCCCCGCAGCCTCGACGCCGTGTCTCCGTCTCTGGTTCTGCTGGAGAAGGAGGAGGAGGTGCTGAGCCGACCCGTGTGGATCAACGCCGACATCCTCTCCGGTCCCGGAGGGCGAGCCGGACCTCTGGACCCTGAAGCCTTCCTTTCGGCCGTCTCGTCGCTCCCCGCTGACACCGTGCTGTCTCTGGGCTGGACGACGGGCTGGACCGCCGGGACGGAGAACCCGGGTGAGACACGTCCACATTCACGGCTTTCAGCACCGACAACCTGGACCTGTAAACATTCACTCACGATGGAGGAGAAAGAAAAACGAATCCATTTTTATTTTCCTGCTTTCTCAAGTCACAACATCATTTTTTTACTTTAGTAGAAAACATATTTCACAATAAATGTGTTTTTCTTATCGGCCAATCAGGATCAAGGTCTCGGTGCAGCGGTACAAAAGATAAATAACGATGGATATTACGTAATAATTGAATTAATAAGACGTTCTAACCCGAGGCGGCAGGTTTAAGTGGAGGTGCGTTTTGCACCACCGAGGATGAAGAGATCCGACTTTTAAATGCCCAAAAGATTCAGGAGAGATTCATCGTTGGCAAAACACCGAATAAAAGCAGCTTCGTCCCGTAACTCTCGACGGAGGAGCGTCGGATCTCGTATCAAAACCTGCAGATTCAGTGAGAATATTTGATTTGTTTTGCTTCCAGGTTACAGCTGGGACGACGTGCGAGCGATGGAGGCGACGTGTCGAAGGCTGAAACATCCCGTCACCTTCCCGGTGCGAGCGGCGCTGCTGGCCCGGTCCGTGTCCCAGCTGTCGTGGCTGCTGCAGCAGTCGGACAGGTGAGAATCAGCGCCGTCACATCAGCAGGAAAAATGTCTGTAAAATGGTTCCGATCCAGAAGTGTCTTCAGCTGCAATACCAGCGAGTGCCACTAGAGGTCGGCTCCAAAAAGCCTCCGGCTCCATAGACTCCCATTCAACTTCTCTCATCAAATCCAAAGTGAATAAAATGTGTCCATCAGTTCTCTCGGTGTTGTTAGCTAAAGTCACTCCTTCTTATTAGTTTTCTGGAGGTCCATCTGAAAATAATCCCTCATTCATTAGAAAAGAAGATTCAAGAAGACCTGTTTTTGGGGGCGTGTCTGTTTGATTGACAGGCCTGTGGTGCAGTCAGGTTACAGCTATCGGTGGACGGGACGTAGTGTCGTCAGGTTTCCGATCAGATTGATCAGATCCAGCGCTCTATTAACACTAATAATAGCTGTTGTGTTTCTGCGTGGCGTTCTCAGGTTCTCTCTGACGGTGTGGACGAGTCAAAGCGACGAGTTGACGCTTCAGGACTTGCTGCCGTACAGGAAAGAGTTCGACGTGAGCAGGATCTACTACGACCTGCCGGACTCTCTCAGGACAGAACTAAGTGTGACGTCGCAGGACAAAGACTGAAAGTCCACCGACAAGTTGTCCAGCTAAATCTTACAGCAGACCAAGGCCCCCTAGTGGAGGGAGTTTAACACTGACCGTCAGCGCTGGTTTTTAACCTCACGGTTGTATTATTCATCTCAGGAGTCAAATAAGACCGAAGAGCAAAATGATGTTTTTATTTTCTGGACTTCAGCTGTTAGAAATAAAACTGTCTGAAAGAGGAAATCACCTTTGGAGTCTTGTAGACGGAGTAGCCTGGCTCCGCCCACCTGGTGACCAAGAAGAAGCCAGGTGGGCGTGGCTTAAGTTTCAGTAGCTCCGATGATGATGGCGGTAGTTGATGGATATGAACAGTTGTAGCTACGCAAGCAAATATTAAGGAATTAAAAGCTGAAGCAAGAACAATACTTACAATTTAAAAAAAATTATAATGATAACTTGTATTGTTAGAACTTTTAATTCTCTATAATAATATGTCTTTGAAGTCTATAAATATATTTTTTAATGACCTTCCATTAGCTCTTATTGTACTTTTTTTTTTTTATTATTCTTTCCCAGCGCAGCTGCTTGTTACTCAATCGAATTCGTTGATAAATCATTGTTTGTGTTGTCCGTTAAAATCAGATAAAATAATCATTCAATCTTTTTCTACACTTTCCAAATGTTATCAGATAGAATTGATTAAATCCTGATAATGAAACGAATCATTTTACAGGAGTTATTGTGACAGCTTTTATTCAACCACAATTTGTCCTTCTTGTTCCAGCTGCAACAGTAGCGACGGGAGGAGGCGGAGTCTATGAGGTCTTTGTAATTACTCTCAGTGGCAGTAGGGGGCGACAAAAGTTCAACACTGCAGGTTTTAAACCACAGACTGTTTATAAAAGTGGACGCAGCTTCCGAGTCTGAAAAAGTGAAGCGAGTGCAGAAGAGCCTTGAAGTGTAATACCACTGAGGGCCACTAGGGGCTCCAATAGACTCCCATTGAAAAAGCATCACATTCTCTCCTGAAATGCCAAATATGTTTTTTTTTATGACACGTGTTCAAATAAGAAACTCCATAAATTAAGATCTTCATTGTTTTTGTGAGAGAAAGAAAAACCACCAAGTCGAACTGCTCGTTACACCGATGATACAAACTCTCAGCTGTTCGGTTTAAAAGCAGCCCGAGCGCAGTTTAATACAGTTTAACGAAGGTCGAGTGTGCCGGTGACGACGTGTTGCCGACGGTGATGTGTTGCCACTGGCAACTCTGAACGTGGTGAACAGAGGATCTGAAAATGTTTTTTAGATTTTCAAGGATGCGGAGTTACTAATTGGCAATTCAGATAAAAGATTTTTGTGAAAGGGAAGGCTCTTACAACACGGAGAGAAAACGGGAAAAAAAAAAGAAGAAATGTGTTTTCAGTGTGCAGCTGATGTTGAATAGAAGCTTTTTATTCCAACAGTTCACTCCATGTACAAACTGTGCATGAGGGCTATTTTAGTGATGCCTTTGTACAGAGTTATCTAATAACTGATCACTTCTGGAATAATTAAAAAATAACTAATGACTATAATGAAGCACTGTTAAAAAATAGAATCCATGCAAACCAGTTTTCTGGCTTTAAACCAGCAGATTAAAAGTCCTTGATTCGAGCTCATTCTCAAACCTCTTCATCTCTGAAGAGGAAAATGTCTCGTACATGTTCGACATTAAACTGTTAATTCCTCAGTAAATCAGACAGAATATTTGTTATTCAACAACACGTTCATTATTGACGCCGCAAACGGCAGTTTAACCCAAGATCCTGTTTACTACTGGTTGTCATGGAGATGGTTTATTTATCTATCACGCAAGTCAAGATGTTGTTAAAGAATTAATTGATGTTCGGTTTGTGAGCTGCCGTTCTGAAACCCTCAAATTTGTCATTTTGGTTGTCTCCATCTTGTTTTTGTTTTTTGGAGTGACCATATATGGTATTTCCAGTATAAGGGGGCGGAGCAATAGTGCCCATATTTGGTCACTTCTAGCTGGGGACGAATCGAGGGGCGGATCTGACTTGACAACCTGAGGACACTATGCCCCGCCCACCTATACCAGAAACCTGACTGCACCACAGGCCTGGCAATCAAACTAGCCACGCCCCCAAAAACATACCTGTGTTTGAGTCCTAATGTCTAACGAATGCTGGCGTTATTTCCAGAAGGAAACACTGATCCGAAGGATTTTATCTCATGACACCATGACTGGAAACATTTACTGACTTTGTATTTCAGGAGATATCAATGCTTTTTCAATGGGAGTTTGTTGGAGCCTCTAGTGGCCCTCAGTGGTACTACACTTTAAGGCCAAATACTGCAACCAGACTCCTGTTATGTCCACTGACTTCCCTCCGGCTTGATGTTGGAAGAGAGGTGTTTCAGCTAGGCCCCGCCCCTTTTGTGTGCAGCATCACCTGAACTTAACGCTCGACTAAAATGTGATTAAACCATCTCCATGACAACTAAACTGAACTTTGTTGAGAATATTTCGAACTGTTTTGTTTTGACCGTTCCAGGTTGAATCCTGTTTATTTATTGTCGGCGGTCAAACTGTCGTTTCTGTCACGAGAACGTCTGAACTGAATTCAGTCTTGAAGCGCTCGTCGTCGTCGTACAGCTGTTTGCACGATAAAAGGAAAGCACATGCAGTTTCTCCTGATGGAGGCAATATTTTATTTTAGCGGCCAAAAGTTTCCTGAAAGTTGGCGAGCTGTTTGATCTGCTCGCTCTGCATCGAGTGACGTCGCCACAGCATTTTCTTGGCTTTTAGATCTCGCGGGAAAACGGGTGCGCAGGGCAGGACGGGCTTGGAGCCGCTCAGAGGGTACGACGAGCTCGGGCTGACGCCGATGTGCGGTATGGGAGCGTGGGGGTTCAGAGGAGGCAGGTACCCGGGCCGGGTGTGGGCGATGTGGTCCAGGAGGAGCGCCCCGGAGCCCCTCCGCTCCGTCGCGCCGGCCCCCCGTCTCTGGGCGGAGCTCTCCGAGGACTCCCCGGATCCCGGCAGGGTGGAGGAGCGGCTGCTCGCCAGCTTCTGCTTCTCCGGCCCGCCTCCTCCGCCTCCTCCTCCTCCTCCTCCTCCTCCTCCGTTCTTCAGGGTTTTGCCGAACTGCGGCAGCTGAGAGTCCGAGCTGTAGTGGGCGACGCCGATGTTGCGTCGACGCACCACGTTCTGCAGGCTGGAGACGTTCAGCTGCTTCAGACCGTCGGAGGAGTCTTCGTCTACGGGACGGACGGGGAGGCTGTCCTGATGCAGGTTGGGGTGCGAAGCGGAATGCAGCGAACCGGCGGCGCCGTCGTACGACATCTTTCTGCCGAAGCCTCGTCTCCCCGCCCTGATGTCGCTCCCCGACGTGTTCTCCAGAGCTCTCAGGAGCTCCTTCACATCGATGCTGTGGTGGCGGGACACGGCCGGATGCCTCCCGTGGAGGACGGGGCCGTTGACCCTGAAGGACGGCTCCTCCTCGGGCCTGATCTCCGTCGGCTCCTCCGTCAGAGACGAGGCTTGACTCTGCTGCGGCAGGAGGGACGGCCCTTTGGACCACTGCTCCGAGAGCAGCCGGTGGAGATTGAGCTTCTTGTCCACGCCGGGAACACGTAAAGGACTGGGGTTCTGGATCGGAGAGCCCGGCCGGGACGGGACCGGGCCGCAGCCCGAACACCGGGGCTCCCTGAGGCCCAGAAGGGGGCTCCCGGGTTGGGGAGACGCGGCTGCCGAGGAGCCCTGAGGAGGAGTTCGCAGCCGGACGTCGTACGGCGACGTGCGGCAGGACGCCGGGCCGCAGTGGAGACGCTCCTCCAGGTCCGGAGGCGGAGGGACGTTCAGGTACTGCTTCGTCATCTGGAGGCCCGAAGGCAGTTTGTTGGTGGTGATGATGATGACCTCCTTTCCTTTCGCTTTGCAGGCGTCCAAGAGGACGCTGAGGATGTCCCTGTTGCCCGAGTTGACCGCGTAGACCAAAGCGGACAAACCGGCGCGATCCTCCAGAGTCGGATCGGCACCGCCGCTCAGCAGCAGCGACAGAATCTCGGCGCCGGTTTGCTCCAGACATGCGTGCATCAGAGCCGTTTTCCCCGTCTTGTCTTGGATGTTCGGGTCGGCACCGTACTCCAGAAGATACCTGTCGAAGATCGCATTTATTACCGCGGGAAAGAGAACCAACCTAAACCGGGTGTTGAAGAACCGGCCGGCAGAACGTACCGGACCATCTTGTGTTTCGGGACGCTCTGCGGGTCGGCGTGCCGCGTCTTGCAGGCCACCATCAGCGGCGTCTCGCCGTGCTCGTTGCTCTCGTTTATGTAAGCTCCGCCCTCCAGGAGCAGCCGGGTCAGACGCAGCCGACTCAGGTAGACGGCCTTCAGCAGAGAGTTGCCGTCCGTCCGGACCTCCGTCGACTCGTCCATCGCTCCGACGAAGGATCGTCGCTGAAGCTGCGCACGGCGCCTGCAGAGAGGAAGAGGAGGGACGAAGGTCTGTCGGGAACCCGTTAATGAAACTGTCGGTACGTGCGCTCCCTTCAGGGTAAGCGCGATAGAAAAGTGATGGACGTATCCATAGCAACAACATTTGATTACCAAAGTGGATGCCGACCGCAGATCTTATTGTTTACCAGCCGGAGAGGAAGTTTGTTTCTGAACATGAATGTTCACGTTCCTGTTTCACCTCATTTCACATGTTACGTAACCCTGATACATGATACACACACACACACACACACACACACACACACACACCACACACACACACACACACATCTACTGCATTCAGTTCCTACGTCTGATTTCTGATTTCGTCGTTGACGGACAGAAAACTTCGGCTTCTTCCATGTTCAGATAAAACGACGTGTTCGTCATCGTTCTCTGAACTTCGTCTTCGTGGAGATTTTTGACAGAAATACGTCCGAAGTTAAAGACGACAAACTAAACCCGGAGGAGGCTTCGGTGAAACCAGCGTCAGCTTGTTGACCTTTGTGATCGACCTTCGTACCACGGCGCCACCTGCAGGTTCAGCGTGTTTCTGACTGAGGAACAACAACTTTGAGCCTTAATTACTGAGTTATGGTGTAAAACTAATGTTTTCCAATGAAATCTGGTCAAAGTGAACAGAACCTCTGTTGTGTTGCTTTCATCGATTTCTTTAACTGCAGGAACTAATAATGAAGACCGGGAGCGTCCGAACTCACGACGACGAAGGACTTTTTTAATCATCGTTGTGAAGCCGAGGTTTTAAAACAGGTTTCTAAACTCTCTTTCTGCGGGGTGACATTCAACCCCCCCGCCGGCGCTCCTCTGAGGGGTCACGGCCGGCCTTCAACCACCTCACACAGAATAACTAATGATGGAGCGGCACACCAAATGTCACTCCTTCACATTTCATCACCCCACAAGTGAAGGCCACGGTTTTTATTTTGTATGTTTTACTTTGAATTTTCACGCTCACCAGCAGAGACTGAAGCATCATGAATATTCCTCTAAATGTAGGCGCATGTATTCATGACCGCGTTGAGCTGCATCGCCGCTCAGTTCAACACACGACGGATAAAAAAGCTTCAAGGACAAACGCAGTCCGACTCTCCTGCAGACGGATTCCAGTCGACAGAATTATTGTCTGAATATTTTTTCATACACAGAAAAACCAGCGTGAAACGTCCACTCTGGTAACTTCTATTCTCTACTTTTAATGTGCTGACATTTCTTCTGTTAAATTAAATAAGTTCTTCCCTCGCAAAAATGAAAGGCACAAAAAGATGCATGTAGAAATCGATATAGAAACGTGTCGCCCGAACGTACCTGAACGCGTCTCACCGTGTGAATCCGTCCGAGCTGCAGCAGCAGGAGTGACTGACGACGGGAGGGAGGAGATGATATACCACGGACGGGAGCGGGAGGCCGGCCAATCGCAGCCGAGGCGGCCGGGGCGGCCAATCGCAGCTCTTCCTCTTTGTGCGCGGCCTCCGGCGCCGACGCCGGTGTTTGGTGAACAGCACTTGCGCAGGAACGACTCATTTCTTTTTTCCCACCGTCGGCGTGCGGAGCGACAATGGTGCCGCCGACGTCAGCGGAGGTTCAAGGCTTCAGACACTTTATTTTGGTGAAGATTGCACAACAGAGCTTCAGTCACTCCGCGGAGCGATTACCATATTCAGGAGTCGGCGGTGGAGAATAAGTCGAGCGGTGATCCGAAGACCGAAGACCGCTTTTGAAATCTGGTCGCAGCTTTTCAGACATCGAAACCTGACGTCCTTCTGTCGGTTAACTGACTCATCGACTTCCTGTTTACGATGTAGAAAAGTTAAGACCTGCTATGACTCTAATTAGGACCTCAGTTAACACCTTTTATATTCTATATGCTATTTAAGCATCGAAATTACATAAATTCGTGCCGTCTTCTTTGTCGAGGTCAAACGGTAACCGACGGCGACGTCGCTCGTTGGTTTTTGCCGTCCTGAAGCCTCAAATTCAGAATTACTACCGTCAGCGTTTTGCTATTTAAAAGCCTGAAGTGAACAGTTTTATGATACTGTTTCTAAAAGAGTTCGTAGCTTCAGGTCTGTAAAATGGTTCCGATCCAGAAGCGTCTTCAGCTGCAATACCAGCGAGTGCCACTAGAGGTCGTCTCCAAAAAGCCTCCGGCTCCATAGACTCCCATTCAACTTCTCTCATCAAATCCAAAGTGAATCAAATGTGTCCATCAGTTATCTCGGTGTTGTTAGCTAAAGTCACTCCTTCTTCTTAGTTTTCTGGAGGTCCATCTGAAAATAATCCCTCATTCATTAGAAAAGAAGATTCAAGAAGACCTGTTTTTGGGGGCGTGTCTGTTTGATTGACAGGCCTGTGGTGGTGTCAGGTTACAGCTATCGGTAGCCTTCGAGCCGGCTCAGGTGTCCCTGAACGCCCCGTTGTTCTGCTACAGACCCGGTTACTCGTGTTGTTCTCTGATGGATCCGGTCGTCCTCTTTTTCGCAGCTCTAGTTCGAGATAAACCAGAATCTTTCGTGGGTCTCGTGGTTTTTCTCTTCTGTCGACTTTCGTAGGTGGTGATTTGGATTATTTTTCCTTTTTATTCAGGAATTAACTGAATATTTTTTCTGCAACTGGACTCGTTCTGTTGTGTTGGACTTCCTCGTCAGAGAGCCTTTGTGTGGGCGGTCGTAACAACTCCCATGATGCACTGGGCACGGTTCCGTTTCTTTGGTCCGTATTAAAGGAAAAAAACGTTCCTTCGGTTCTACTTCAGATCAGGAAGGAAATCACAGCTTCAATATCGAAGCGCATGTTCAGGTCTTTGATCCACGTTGAATGAGATGAGATGTGTTTGTATGGTGGCATATAAATAAAGTGTGATTAATGGAAGTATGTTAACTGCACTCGAAGGTTTTAATCTTCTTCCTTGGTGGTCACAAAGAATCACGTAGAAAAACAAGACGGCTAGAAATCTGTTTATTTCAACCGTAGTGTAAAAATCATTCAACTAAATCCCTTCACGTCCTGCGTTGACGTCGTCCACGTCTACAGATCACACGGTGTTTGTTGTTCGGTGCTCGATGCTCTCGTAGACTTCAAACCTGTACTGGACGCCGTTCTCCTCCTGCGGCTCCGACGGCACTCCTGGAAACCTGCCGGAGAAAACCGGCCTTACTGGACGTTTCACCACGTAAACAACGGTTAACGGCGACGTTCAACGCTCACGGGAGGTTCTTCACGTCAGCAGTCGGACGTTACCGGAGAAACTTCTTGGTTTCATTTAAAATAAACCGTCGATCTGAACGCCGAAACTAGCTGACGACGGACCCCGATGGTCCATTTGAGAAGGTCTTACTCTGGCAGGAGGCGATACTCGTCGGGACGGATTTCGGGGAGGAACGTGTCGCACTCGAACTGCTTCAGGATCCGCGTGACGAACAGCCTCCTGGTTCCCGGAGTCTCCATCATCTCCTGGGGAGCCCAAAGAAATCACAACGTAATTACAGCGTGTCCGTCAGCCTGAAGCGGGTCAATCGACCGTCAGCGGCAGCAGAAACCAGCGAGACACACGAACTGAACATCAGATGAATACTTCATGTTTCAGAGTTCATTTATAATCAGAAACATCCGGACTTCAATACGTTTTTCCTTAGAAGTGTTTGAAATCTACAAATCTTTAGTTTTCATGCACTTTAGGAGAGCTTAACCCAGGTAACTTCACTTTACAGATGTCCCCTGAAGGCCTCACTCGCAGGCTATCGGTAGGACGGACATGAAACTTTTGGATTTTTTGTGCCAATAAAAGCATCAAAGTTTTCTGTGACACTTTTCCACGACGGGCCGAAGCTGCATCACCTCGTAGAGCGAGCTGCCTCCGATCACCCAGATCTGGTCCGCCTGCTCACAAAGCTCCGCCTCCACCAGCCTGAGAGCCGAGCTGAAGTCCGACGCCAGGTGGTGAGCTCCTGCAGGGGGCGCCCTGGAGCACAATTAACAGTCATCATCATCATTTTGGCTTCATTCATCCAGGTTGTAAAATATCTGGCGACTTCACGGTGAGTTTCCCACTTTAACTCCCTGCTGAGGACGATGTTGATCCGGCCGTTCAGCGGTCGGTTCTTCTCCGGGATGGAGAACCACGTCTTCCTGCCCATGATCACCACGTTCTGCTTTCCTGCAGCACCACAAGGTTTCTAGTTACATCCTGGTAAATACTATTTGTTTATTCGTTTATGTGGTGCAGCTACAAATATCAGATAAAAACAACCTTTAGCTCGAGTTCGATGATCTCAGTAATGATTTTACATCCATTTGACTTAAGTGGTGCACAAAATGGATTTTTATGGTGGTTCAAACTGAATAAATATAGTGTTTGATAATATTGAGGAAATATAAAGGAAAAAAACAAACTGAATAATGACACATTTTAATTTATTTGTACATTTATTGCTGTATATATTAATTTGAATAAAAAATCACGTGTTCGTGTGTGTTGCAGGGAAAAAAAGTATTTAAAAATATTCTTGTGTTTATTTATTTGCTATAAGGTCATTTATGTATTTTCTCTTGGGACCTTCCCTTTTTGTTTTTGTTGGACATGTTTACCTGTGTGACCTGAACTTTGACCTCTGACCCAGCAAACTTTAATTGACCATAAAAACACGTGTTACCTTTCACAGACGGAGTCGCTGTCATCTTTCTGAAATGCTTGAACTCGTGACTATAAACAGAAAACACGTGAATCAGACAAAGTTAATCAGAGTTTATTGATGACGTAGGTGTCTCGTGCCTCCGGTCACTTACCGGAGTCGAACCGGGTGCCACGGCAGGTTGCCGCTGTTCCCGATGCCGAGGTCAGGACACACCGCCACGATACCGTTCAGGGTGCGGGACATGATGAGGACCGGGACCGGGACCGGGACCGGACTGGAAACCGTCTGTTCAGCGGTGCAGCTTCCCGCCAGTAGATGTTTACAGAAATACCGGAAGTGACGTTTTCTACTGCTTCTTCTTCGTTTAATGGCGGGTGGTATCCGGCGTTACGGCGCAGTACCGCCACCTACTGAGTCGGAGTGTCAACCAAAGACGTCTGAACTATTGACTAAAGTAATATTCTCTCTATATATAATTTCAGGAGTATAATTTCGAGTTATCTCGGTGTTGTCAGCTAAAGTGGCTCCTTTCTTTTAGTTTTCTGGAGGTCCATCTGAAAATAATCCCTCATTAATCAGAAAAATATGTTTAAGGGGGCGTGTCTGTTTGATTGACAGGCCTGTGGTGCAGTCAGGTTACAGCTATCGGTGATAAACAAGGGTCCCTATTTTGCTGATTCAGAGATTTAAAGTGTATTGAATGATTCACGATGTCGACTCAAAGCCTCGTTTTGATCCGCTCCCGTTTGCCCAGTTAAAGTTACGGCAAACTCAACACTTCCTATATTTGTCATAAATATAAAGGCCCTCCATTGTTTCAGTTGGCAAAAACCCTTTTATTTTATCATCAAAGCTTTTATTGTGAAACAGGAACCTGCTGTGACCAAATCTGACAACAAATATTTAAAACAATAAGTTATATCGTTGACTTTAAATTCAAAGCGATTAATTCTGAGCGATAAAGGTCACAAACAGAGGTTCTATTTAATTTATAGAAAATTGTTTTAAAAATAAATTCAATTTGGCAAAAAATATATATAAAAAGAATAACTGGATTGTTTTCAGTTTTTGTTCATGTTTAATGACAGAATAGAAGTTAATGTGAACCATCTGAAAATAATAATTATAATTAAAACTGTAAAACTGGAAGCAGTGATCTGCGGCCCTGGTGGTCTGCAGGTCGGGGGTCCAGCGGGTCGGGGCCGCACGAGGGTCCGCATATTTCCACTTGCAGTTTAAAAAAAAATTTAATTGTTTTTTTGTTCCTGATTCTAATTTTTTTTTTTTTAAATATATATATATATATATATATATATAAATCTTTTTTTTGGTGGCTTTAACATCTTTAAAACTCATGAAAGTTGGTGCCTGACGATGTGCAACGTTTCATGAGGTTTGGAGCATCGTTTGACCTTAAACATCAACTTCCTGTCACGGCCAAACATCAAACTTAGCCCCATCGCCCTGCTTATAATATACACTCTATAGTATAGAGTCTATACTATATACTCTATACTATATACAATCATGAATTTTGAATATTTCAGACAACAAACTTTGGGTATTTTTTTCGAACCCGTTTGGATTCCCTTACCCTCAAAGGGTTGGGAGGTCTCGCTCTCTGTGAATCATGTGGCTTATTGAGGGGACTCACCCTCAGTCAACCATGGACCTTGTGTGTTACCTCGGCGGGGCTCGAACACATTACAGGAAGATATTTAATATCACTGCAGACCTCCTTGAAAACACGTATATCTACTATCCAAAGAATATCTGTGTACGGTGGAGTTATAGTGAGACAAAGATTGGTCATAATGCAGATTGTCTTCTGGGGAGATTGGTGGAGTAGTGTTTAGTGCTGTTGTCTCTCAGTTAGAAGGTCTTGGGTTCAAATCCCCCTTTATCATTACTTTAAACACAAAGTCATACTATAGCAAAGTGACCCAAAAGTCATTTTTGGGTCACTTTTTGGCCGCCACGCTACGGGCACAGCGATCGATGAAAACTAATTATTTTGATTACTTGTAATTGTTAAGAGTGCACAGACTAAATTTCAAGTCCGTCCAACAAAATCTGTTGGAGTTTGTTAAAGTACAACATTGTGTGAATCGTCAAAAATGGTGACTAAATACAACATGGTGGACTTCCTGTCGAGTTGACGTAACGGTGCAATGTAACTTTTTTGTGGTCTAGGTGTGATACACGTGTCCACCGGATTTCGTGCATTTAGGTAAATGTGGCCGCCGGGGCATCTCTTTAGGGGGCGCTAGCGAGCCATTTGGCCACGCCCACTCGCGACGCCACTACAATACGAAATGTTTTGCCGGGAGACAAATGTGTACCAACTTTCATGAGGTTTTGAATATGATGAATCCTCCAAAAATGCAGTTCTTTGTGGAGAAAAATAAGGAACGAGAATAATAATCGCTTGAATAACAACAGGACTTTCACACATCGGTGCTCGGGCCCTAAATGTGTTTTTTTTAAATGAATATTTCAATCAGTTCGATATCCTCCTAATAAACAAACACAACAGTCTGGACGAAGCGGAGACTGTGAAGTCGGATGTTTTTGAGGAGGTCCATGAACGCAGCGCGAGGCCGGTCAGACTGGCCAGGTGAGTTTCAGCTCGGTGACGATCCGGGATCAGTTTTCCGTCCCGGCAGGTGTTCTCGGTTCAGCCGGGAGTCCGGAGAGATGCCTGACCGGAGGTCAGCGTGAGACCGAGCGGAGACACAAAGGAGGGAAACAGCAGACGGAGAACCAGCAGCAGGTCGGTCGAATTCATTTCATCTTCTAATGACACCATTATCGATTCATCACGTAAAACGGACAGGTGTCGTTTATTTCTTCCGGGTTTTTTATTCCGTTTGCGGCAGAAGTTGTTCCTGCAGAAACACCTGCTTCCTCATGTCTTCTTAAAGGAAAACTTTGAACACCATCAACAGGTTGGTATTAAACATGAAGCTCTCAAACTTCAGATTTTTAGCTGCTTCCGGCCTCACGTGATGTTTTTTTTAAATTCTTACTCCATGTTTTGGCTCTAAACAGTGAAATTACACAACATTTAAAGCGTTAAAACAATCACAAATCAGTTTTTGTTTTTTGTTTTCTTGCGACCCGTCAGACTTTCAAAATAAAAGCTTTATCATAAATACAGTTTAAAATCCGTTTAATCCAGAAATTCTTCCTTAAAACGAGTGCGTTGATCTTTAAACTTTAGAAATCAACTGAAGAGGATTTGAATTGTTTTTTAAGATTTTGAAGAAACTAGTTTCATTAACTCGGATCATTCTGCTTCAGTTTAAAAGTAAGATCAACTCTTCCAAATTATCTTGCTGCTGCCTCCGTACATCATTTATCTTCACGCTTTGTAGGTTTATATATTTGCTGCTTCTTATGGATGACTTTAACAAGTAGTGTTTGTTGTTGTTCATAGAAATTCTGTCCAAACCACAGACTGTTTCTAAAAGAGTTCGTAGCTTCAGGTTTAGTTTTCTGGAGGTCCATCTGAAAATAATCCCTCATTCATTACAAAAGAAGATTCAAGAAGACCTGTTTTTGGGGGCGTGTCTGTTTGATTGACAGGCCTGTGGTGCAGTCAGGTTACAGCTATCGGTGGGCGGGACGTAGTATCGTCAGGTTTCCGATCAGATTGGTCAGATCCACCGCTGGCTCCTCCCCCAGCTCGTCCAAATATGGTCACTTCCTGCTCCAAACCGCTTCGAACTATTAAAGATGGTGACGGACAGAATCTGAACTGGTTGTTTCTTGGTAGCAACCAAATTAAACAGGTTTATGACATTAATAGTAAACTACCAACAGATGGTTCTACTATGAAATGTGATCCTGTGATTCCAGTGAACCCGTTCAGGTCCAGATGTCTTCCGGAGGAGTCGGTTCGGTCTCCCGGTTCGACCGGGTCAGGGAGATCCCGTACTACGACCAGGTCCCCGTGGGCTCCTTGTGGCGGGACCCGGGTCCCCCTCCGCCCCCGCCGCCGCTGCACGGGACGGTCCCGGCCATCAGCCTGGACCCCCTCCCCCCTCCTCCTCTACCGGAGCATTCGGCGGTCGGACTCGAGTCCTTCCACCCGCCCAGCGATGACGAGCCGACGGAGGGCGACCGTGACGCCATGGACATCAAACCGGTCCGCCGCTTCATCCCCGACTCGGTCAAGAACTTCTTCCGTGGCAACAGCGGTAACAGTGGCAGCAAGGGTTGGTCCGCCCCCCCTCCGCCTCACTCCCCCGCCCACTCGTTCATGCAGAGCGCCGCCTGCCGCTCCACGTCGGGAGTGCCCTGCTCGCCGCCCCACTCCGCCCCTCCGTCGCCGTCCCTCCCCGGCTCCTACCGCGACCCGTACGGCGGCTCCGGCGGCAGCTACACCTCCCAGAAGGAGCGTGACGGGCTGCTGCTGGGCGCCGAGGCCCTGGACTCCGCCTCCGCCGTGCCCACCAACCTGTCGGCGCAGACCTACCAGGAGCGGGTGGAGGAGTACCACCTGCGCTACGCCTACATGAAGTCGTGGGCCGGTTTGCTGAGGATCCTCGGCAGCGTGCAGCTGCTGCTCGGCGCCGCCGTGTTCGCCTGCGTGTGCGCGTACGTCCACAAGGACAACGAGTGGTTCAACATGTACGGGTACTCCCAGCCGCAGCTGTTCGGCGGGCTGGGCGGGGGCGCCGGCGCGTACGGGCAGGGAGGCGGTTACTACACCGGTCCCAAGACGCCCTTCGTCCTGGTGGTGGCCGGCCTGGTGTGGATCGTCACCGTCATCCTGCTGGTTCTGGGCATGACGCTGTACTACCGGGCCATCCTGCTGGACTCCTCCTGGTGGCCGCTCACCGAGTGCACCATCAACCTGGCGCTGGCGGTGCTCTACCTGGCGGCGGGCGTGGTGTACGTGAGGGACACCACCCGGGGGGGGCTGTGCAACATGCCGGTCTTCAACAACGGGGTGAACGGCGCCTTCTGCCGCACCGAGGCCGGGCAGACGGCGGCCATCATCTTCCTCTTCATCACCATGACGCTGTACTTCATCAGCGCGGCGGTGTGTCTGAAGCTGTGGCGGCACGAAGCGGCGAGGATGAGGAAGGAGGGGCTGGAGCACGAGGTCGGTCCCGGCGCCGTTTAAACCCAACGCACGTTTTATTCAACCGTCAGATCGACGAATCAAAAGTTGAGCTGCGGTGCTTTAATGGTACAAAACAATATCTATAAATCTTCAGCTCTTTGTTCTCAGTTTTTCAGAATTCGTGGTCAAACAAGCCCACGTGTTATTAAATACATAAAGTAGTCTTCAATAAAGTAAATAAAAGTATCAGAAGCTTTTATATGAAAGTACTTTTATGTTTTTTTATGCAGCAAAAAAAAATTACATTTTCAAGAGCAGGTTTCTTAAAGAGACTTTTAAGTTTGTAAGTAAAAACTTATGAACTGAGAATAAAATAATGTGAATTACAAATGTGTCTCAAAAACTGAAACCAACGAATCCAAGCGATAATTTGTTTACAACCAACATCATTTTATTCTCGGTTAATTTATTTTGACTTAAAACCTATATTTTTTGATTGCAGGGAGAGAAAATGCTCTTTTATGCTGCATAAAAAAAGACACAAACCTACTTTTATATGAAATGTATTAAACTAACCTGTGTAGGTGCAGCAGAGGTTTAAGCTCCACCCCCTCAGTGAGACGCAGAGATCAGAGGACAGAAACACAGCAGAGACTCACACTGAGCTGAAATTAGATAAATAACATAAATACAATATTTATCAGCTGGACCGTAAACAGCAGGGGGGCGGAGCTAATAGAGTGTCACTGAGAACAACAACTTTTATCAAAACGATATTATTTTGGTAGGAAGGAGTCGATCTCATGTAAACACACAGGAAGGGTTCAAGAAAAGTATTTCTAACTTCTCTTCCTCCCGTCTCAACAGATGAAAACCATCGGATCATCGGTGCCGCTGTCTGTCGTGAGTATTCACACCTCCTCTAACCGACTGAGCTTCAAACAGTTTACGTGAACACTCGTCTGACTGTTTTATCTCCGGCAGCTCGGCGCCGGCTCGCGGTTCTCGGAGCGGACTCCTCTCCCGACCATCCAGCCGGACATCATGGACGCTGCCAACAACGCCGCCGCCGCTCCAATGATGCAGCCGGAGATCCTCCGAGGTCACATACCGGCCGGACACATCCCCAAACCGCTCGTCATCGCCGACTACGTGGCGTGAGTACAACTTTCTGACAGGACGCTGCTTCTTTTCCCAGCATGCCTCGGTCCTTTGTCACCTTTGAGAATATAGCAAACAGTCTGCATATAAAAGAGTTCGTAGCTTCAGGTCTGTAAAATGGTTCTGATCCAGAAGTGTCTTCAGCTGCAATACCAGCGAGTGCCACTAGAGGTCGGCTCCAAAAAGCCTCCGGCTCCATAGACTCCCATTCAACTTCTCTCATCAAATCCAAAGTGAATCAAATGTGTCCATCAGTTATCTCGGTGTTGTTAGCTAAAGTCACTCCTTCTTCTTAGTTTTCTGGAGGTCCATCTGAAAATAATCCCTCATTCATTAGAAAAGAAGATTCAAGAAGACCTGTTTTTGGGGGCGTGTCTGTTTGATTGACAGGCCTGTGGTGCAGTCAGGTTACAGCTATCGGTGGGCGGGACGTAGTATCGTCAGGTTTCCGATCAGATCAGTCAGATCCACCGCTGGCTCCTCCCCCAGCTCGTCCAAATATGGTCACTTCCTGCCTCCCCGATCACTAATATCATAATGAAATCAGTTTGGTCACCTGACTCTTTTTTTTAATCCATTTTTCTGGAAACTCCCAACGTTAACGTGTCGTCTCCGGTCACTCCCAACAGGAAGTACCCCAGCATCCGCTCGGACGAGGAGCGGGACCAGTACCGGGCCGTGTTCAACGACCAGTACGCCGAGTACAAGGAGCTGCACGCCGAGGTCCAGGTCATGGCCCGCAGGTTCGAGGAGATGGACGAGATGATGCAGAACCTGCCGGCTCGGCCCGCCAGCCAGATGGAGAAGAAGCGGATCGACAGCATCATCACCGAATACCAGAAGAAGAAAGCTGTGAGTGTGTTTTCTGTCTCCCCCTTCTGGCCGTGACAGAAATTACAACAACAACATCCTGGTTTTGGCTTTTAAAATGGTGGTTGAAACATTAAACGATTCGTTTCTGTTTTTCTTCTCAGGACCCGACGTACGTGGAGAAGAGGGAACGGTGTGAGTACTTGAAGAACAAGCTGTCGTACATCAAGCAGAAGATTCAGGAGTACAACAAGGCCACTGACTGGAATGACAGCAGCTAAACCGAGTTCATGGTTACCGTTACCAAGACGGGTGGAGATCTCTGATGTCACGCAGACGACATCTTAAAGGAACATTCACAGGAAGTAGCCTCGGTGAGCAGGAAGTGACCATATTTGGACGAGCTGGGGGAGGAGCCAGCGGTGGATCTGACCGATCTGATTGGAAACCTGATGATACTACGTCCCGCCCACCGACCGCTGTAACCTGACTGCACCACAGGCCTGTCAATCAAACAGACACGCCCCCAAAAGTTGAATGGGAGTCTATGGAGCCGGAGGCTTTTTGGAGTCGACCTCTAGTGGCACTCGCTGGTATTGCAGTTTATGGCACTGGACTCATTTTCCACACCTGAACGCTACATCCACTTTAATATACGTTCACTGGGACTGACTCACTGCTGGAGCCTCTAGTGGCCATTTAAGGAACTGCATTTTTTTCCTGCTTCTCTTTTTTTTAGTCGCTGCTCATCAACAGAAACGAAGCTGCTTCTCGCTCCGCTAACAGAAATCCACCTCAGTCGGTACTTTTGAACAATCTTTCCATGTGTGACAGAAGTGTGTGTCAGTTATTCGTGATCCGACGTACGTCCACTGACTGTGTGTGTGTGTGTGTGTGTGTGTGTGTGTGTGTGTGTGTGTGTGTGTGTGTGTGTGTGTGTGTGTGTGTGCATGCGTTGAATGTACACTGTTGGTTTTTACATTGAATTTGAAGTTTTCTGAAAGCTCTTTCTCACTAAATATCAGGTTTTTAAGTTTGTTTTTCTCCCGCCAGTTTTATGAAATGTGTATTTTATTGTTTTGTAAATCCTCCTGCTGATTTTATGCAAATGAAGAACCTTTCTATAAACGTGTCTGCTTGATGATGATGAACATGATGCAGCAGAATTCATACTTAAGTTTTTTTTATCCTCAGCACAACTAAAAATATAACTTTACCACAGCAAAGAGTGTTTTTCTGATATAATAACAGTAAATATGTAGAAATATTGTCTGATAAATACGTTTTTATCAATGATGGTTTAAATTCATTTTTATTCAAAACCTGATGTTTATTTATCCCCAGAACAAATACAGATATGAGTTTGACACAGGAAATATGTGCTTTTATTGATTTATCAATAGTAAATATATGAAAATATAGTGGGATCAACAAGTTTATATCAATGATGGACTTGGTTTTACATAATTATTGACCAGAACATTATTACAGCAGCAATGTTTTCTTGAAAATCAATGTTTTAAGTTGTATTTTACTCAAAGACTGATTTAAGAAAAAGTGTTTTTCTGTGTTGAAGTGTTCTAACCAGAAACAGTGAAGAGGAAAATGAATCCTCCGTCTCTGCTCAGGAGGGTCTCGACTCTCTCGGACGTCCTGCAGGTAAAAAAACGACCCGGACCGGAGACACGTCAGTGAACGCACCGCTCCTGAAATGGCTGCTGCAGCCTGCAGCGACTGGTTCGCTGGGTTTCAGGTTTTGCAACACTGGAGGTGTTTTTCTTTTTCTTTGTTTTTAGGTCATCAGGAAAACCTTCACGGCCTCAGGCACAAAACTTCTGCATGTTGTTTTCAGATTTAGATCAGCAGCTACGACTTTAGAAAATGAATAATCCTTATTTCATTTTTATAGTTGAATTCAACTTAACTCAGTGCTGGAATGAAACAAATTTCATGATTTTGATTTATTATTTGTCCAATAAACTGAAGGATCAAATGTTCCTTTATGTGCTAGGAACCGTCTCCTCCTTTTTAATCCAAATAAACAGTTTTAAAACCCTCTTGGATTCACTGGAAAACAGTAACATGAATCCACAAACATCAGATATAATAACGTAAAATGATTTATTTAAATGTGTTTTATGAAAGTTCACCTGTAAACACGGTTTAGTTTCAGGTTTGTCATCTGAAACTCAAAAAAAGAAAAAACTCCACAGTGAAAGGAGTCCTGTCGCGAGGTCGAGCCCGGAAGACCAAACGCTGCTCGTGCATGTGCGCGTGTTTGTGTGCGTGCGCGTGTTTGTGTGCGTGAGGAGGGAGGGAGGAGGGGGGAGGAGGGGGACAGGACAGGTTAGTCCTGTATCACCTGGGAGGATGAGGAGAGCACGTGATGAGCACACACCTGTAGGCGCGTCCCTTCGTGCCCTTCCCTGAGCGCGCGGTGCGGATGGAGCGGTCGCGCGCCTGCTGCTTGTTTGCGTCGGTTCACCGGGATCAGACGGTTCTTCTCAGGACAGGTGGGTTCAAACCTTCATTTTAACCTGGAAACGTACGAAGAGACGAATTAATGACACTTTGAATCTGTCGGAGAGGAAGAAGACATCTTTAACTCCGTTAAACCGCGAGAAATGTTCATTTATACCGTTTTTAAAGACTCAAACTGCCAGATATCTGGAACGTGTCTCATCAGCACAAACGTGACGGTTTTTACTTCATTATTTGTCATTAAATTCAACTTTCTAGCAGTAAAACGTCCGAGACTTTGTAAGAACCTGATCAAATCAGACAGTTTTAGTTGATTAATTCGAAAAGTCGGCTCCAGATTCAACGCGTGACTTCATCCACACGTATGACGGCTGGATGGTCGTTGGGTGTGTTTCTCTCTGCAGGTTGATTGACAGCTGAGCTTCATCATGCCGAGCCACAAACACAGCCACCCGAGTGGCAGCAAGCAGTGAGTGGACACACACACACACACACACACACACACACACACACACACACACACACACACACACACACACACACACCTGTTTATTCAGCGATTATTGATTGAAGCTTTTAGCTTTATTGATAAGATGCTTAAAATAAACTTCTTACGATTATTAATTTTTCAAGGCTTCAAATAACAATTATTTTGATGATCAATTAATCTCCTGATTATTTTCTTGATTAATTATAATCAAGAAATATGAATATGTGAACATGCACCAGCTGCTGATTGTTAATTTTTTTAATCTGCGTCCTCCAAATAATTGCGATTAATAGTTTTTCTGTTCATTTTATGCTGCTAATAAAGTATAATCATAGTTTAATTAAGAAGAACAAAATAATAAGAATAATAAAGAAGAAGAATGAATTTTATCCAGTTAATGACTGGTCAAACCTGAATAAATGTAATTAGGTGGTTATCCAATAATAATTACACCTTAACGTGACATCAGGAGGGCGGAGTCAAATCACATAGGAGGACAGGGAACGTTTATTTTTAACACCTGCAGCATTCCAATGGGCAAAAAAACAACGTGTTGAACTGTTCCTTTTTGAAGAAGTACCTCACCTGAACTGACCTCTGCCTCCTCCTCTTCCTCCTCCTCTTCCTCCTCCTCTTCCTCCTCCTCCTCCTCGTTGCAGCCACAGCAGCCGACACCGACACCGCGAGTTCATGTCCAACCCCGCCTACTCGTACTACCAAGAGGACAAGATGCTCCACTTCTACCGCTGGACCTCCCCGCCGGGCGTGATGAAGATCCTGTGCATCATCATCATCATCATGTGCGTGGCCGTGTTCGCCTGCGTGGCGTCCACGCTGGCGTGGGACTACGACATGAGCCTCATGGGTCTGGGAGGCGGCGGTGGAGGTTTGCTGCCCGGTATCGGCGGCGGCTCGTACGGCGGCTCGTACGGCGGCTCGTACGGTGGAGGAGTGGGCGGAGCCATCGGCAGCGGCTCCTACGGCGGAGGAAACACTCAGATGGATCCCAAAGCCGGGAAAGGTTTCATCATCGCCATCGCCGGCATCACCTTCATCGCCGTGCTCATCATCTTCGTGCTGGTCGTCTCGAGGCAGAACGTCGCCCGCTCCCCGAAGTTCTACCTCGCCACCATCATTATCTGCGCCATCCTGGCCTTCCTCATGATCATCGCCACCATCGTGTACCTGGTGGCGGTGAACCCGACGGCTCAGTCCACCGGCTCCGTGTACTACAGCCAGATCCGGCAGCTGTGTTCCCAGTACCAGAGCCAGACCCAGGCCCAGGGCATCTTCCTCAACCAGTACCTCTACCACTACTGTGTGGTGGAGCCACAGGAGGTGAGGTGGGGGGGAGGGAGGGGGGGAGCGGAGCTCAGAGAAGATGTAACCAAGTCCTCCAAGTTTCATCACATGATGCACCTGAAAACTGAAAACAAAATGCACATCAAAAGTTTGTGACCTGATTAGTTTCATCTGTCCCTCGTTGTCCTTCCCTCCCTGGTCAATTTAGCCTGAGTGCACCGAATTTACCGTCCAATTTTTTTGGGGCAACAGAAAGAAGCAGCAGGGAGACGATTGTGTTGTTGAGGGTGAAGAAACGCGCTCCGTTTTCAACGCGCTGTGAGCAGAAGGCGTGTTGTCATGGTGGAGAACCTCGTTGCCATGGCGACACAGTTCAGGTGGTTTTGCAGTGAATGTTTTTCCCCTCAGAAAGATTCCAGTGGAACTCAGTGTTGACAGTCTGACTCTCTAAAGAGATACGTCTGAAGTTTACGGTTGCACAACTCCCACCAACGTCAAAGAAAAACCCCACCTGGTGTCTCCTGACCCGACGCGCCTTCTTCTTCGGACAGTGAAGCTCCGCCCCCTCTTGAAATGTTCACTCAGAACACCTCGCCCGGCTCGCTGCTTCATCACTAGACTTTTTAAAACATTTCAAGGGTCTCTGTTGATGATTTCCAGTTTGAACCCAAAAATCTGAACCAACCAATGTTAGATGGTTGTGATCTTCGGGCCCTTATTCTTTAGTGGAAATCACTGCATGGGCTCAGGAACACCCGGCTCTAAACAGGCATGTTGAAGATTTCCTGAACCACTGAGATAATGAACTAAATAAACAGCTTCCAGCCGTCTGTGGATTATTTTACAATCAGCTTATTAACATGCAGTGAAGTCACCAGATTAAAATCCGGTTCCACGAGTCACCGTTGATTTATTTTGGCAGCAGAGTGATCGAAGAGGACAGAAAGTGTCTGAAGTCAACAGATACTCAACTGTTACTTCATCAGATCAGAGAGCAGAAGTCTGTTTTAAAGGACGAATCTAAAGACCTCAAACACACCAGTGGAAATGATTGATATCTGTTGTTTATGATGTGAACCGACCTGTTACCGTGGCGACGTCCGGTTCAGCTCCCATCTTTAACCTGCCAGGTGTTCACCGGTGTGACTCCTCCCCCCTGATGTGTGTCTGCAGGCCATCGCCATCGTCCTGGGCTTCCTGGTGTTCGTCGCCCTCATCATCCTGCTGGTGTTCGCCGTGAAGACGCGCTCGCAGATCCGCCGCTGGGGCCGCGACCGCATCCTCTGGGAGGAGGTGAAGGTGGTCAAACCCGCTATGCACAACAGCATCGGGGAGTGGGTGAGTCTGTGTGGGCGGAGCCTATAGGTCCCAATCAGATGGATGTAAACGAAGAACATCACGCTACCGAGCTGAATCAGTCGAGACTTTAATACTCCTGTTTGCAGAGATTTTAATGGAGTCTCAGTTTGAAGCCGAGCTAAAGAGATACGTCTGAAGTTTTCTTTTAAAAATGTCCACAACAGTGGCGTCCCTCAGATCCTCAGGTAGACTCCCGACATCTTTTAGAAAAGATCCTGTGAATACAAATCTTTTTATATCGTAAATCATTATCACCTTTCTTTATCTATCGCTGCATTTTTCAAGCCCGTCTGCGCTGACGGTCGCTCACAGCTTCGGTTTCCTTCTCTGGGAATAACAGTCTGGCAACTCTGAAGGAGCGGACCAATCAGAGATCAGTGTCGGTGGTTTAACCTGCGCTTGTCCCGCCCCTCCTTCACTGGGATTGGACGGCTGGTGACAGTGATGAGCGCAGCGTGAACATTTTTTAAGTCGCTGTGACCGTTAAACGCAGAATAAACGTTCAGCACATCGTCGAGCTGCTGGAGTTCATTAAAACAATATAAAAAAATATGCTGACTGTCGGCCAGTTTCGGAGCGAGCTGATTGGTTGAAATTAACCTGAGGAAAAAAATTATTTTTTAACACGAGTCAAAAGATTATAAAATGACCAAAAATGACAAAAATATATTCAGGTGAATTTTGGTGAAATTGTTGCATTAAATGTCTGTTTTTAAACATGACAAGAAGATTCTTCAGTGATTTAGTGTTGAAGCTTCTTCAGGGGAAACAAACTGTGGATATGATATCTAAAAACTCCCACAGACCACTGAACACAACACAGGACACCCTGGGACATCCTGAGGACACGAAGTACCTGAACGCCTCACAAAACTACTATTTACTTCAAGTAGAGATAACATGGCGGGTTAGTTAGCACAGTGTGTGTGTGTGTGTGTGTGTGTGTGTGTGTGTGTGTGTGTGTGTGTGTGTGTGTGTGTGTGTGTGTGTGTGTGTGTGTGTGTGTGTGTGTGATTTCATTTGTAGTTTCTGGGTGTGGTCTGTTCGGCCTCTAGTTTCAGTGCCGTTTGGACGATGTGCTCTAAAAAAATAAAAAATCTTCTACAACTATAAACGACTGTTAAAGATTTAATGAACATAAAAACATTAGTGCAGAAGTTCCTCCTCCACTTCCTGTCGCGACATCATAAAAGTTTCCCCCTTTAGGGCGGCGACGGATCGAAAGTGTTCACCTGAAAACCTGCTGCATAGTTTTCATTCCAGGTTGTGGCACGGCGGGGGGGAAAGTTCTTACATCGGTTCTTTGTGTTGTTGATGCTGGCGAAGGTTCTGCTGGTATTCGGGTGAGACGGAGGAACCGGTCGGTCCGGGTGAACGACTTGTACACAATTAGAGCGTGTCATCGTGGCCACAGCCTTCAAAACTGGGTCGAATTTCACAAAACAAACAATAGGAGGAGGTGCACCACAGGCCTGTCAATCAAACAGACACGCCCCCCAAAACAGGTCTTCTTGAATCTTCTTTTCTAATGAATGAGGGATTATTTTCAGATGGACCTCCAGAAAACTAAGAAGAAGGAGTGACTTTAGCTAACAACACCGAGAGAACTGATGGACACATTTTATTCACTTTGGATTTGATGAGAGAAGTTGAATGGGAGTCTATGGAGCCGGAGGCTTTTTGGAGCCGACCTCTAGTGGCACTCGCTGGTATTGCAGCTGAAGACACTTCTGGATCAGAACCATTTTACAGACCTGAAGCTACGAACTCTTATAAACAGTCTGTGGTTCTTATATTGATAAATAATCCCTCGGTCCTCGTAAATTGAAAGTGTTGTGCCAGTTGCTACTAATTAACATAAATAAACGCCCTGAAATGCCCATAAAAGGGCACGAGACTAATTCTTATTTACTGCTCTTACAGGCTTTGTGTGTTTTGCTTTGGCCTGATCTTGTTTTTAATTGTGTATTAATTTGTGTCTTTATTTCCTCTCATGTTGACGTCTCTTTGACTGTTTTAGTTCTGTTTAATAATGTCCAGACTTGAAACTCTGATTGTAAAGTGTGACTTTGTGTCTGCAGGTGAACAACGTGTCCGGAGACCCGGAGGTGCTGGTCAACGACCCCAACAACAGAGTCGGGGGGTCGCGAGACTTCCTGGACCTCAAAAAGCCGCTCTACCTGCCAGGGTGAGATTTACATCATACGCTGTGACGTCATGTGTACTAGACCTGCCGGCTCCGTGGGGGGTCTGCAGAGGGTTCGTGGGTTATTGATGGCTCTGAAATACAAATAATATCCGACAAGGTGCTTTAAAAATGTCTCCTTCCGTCTGCAGAGACTCTGAGTTCAGCAGCTCTGTTGGAGGCCCGAAGCCCAAACTAAGGGATTACGACCGGGGGACAGAGTCTGGAGATGAGCTGGAGGACGAAGACTTCAGCGGGTGAGTGCATCTGATTTTTGAGCATGACGTCGCTATAGTAACAACGGCGCATTGGGTGGTACGATCTGGAGTGGAGAAAATGAAAATTCTTTGCCACGGCGCCACAGTTCAGGTGGTTCACAGCAAATGTTTCCCCTCAGAAAGTTCCCAGTGGAACTCAGTGTTGACAGTCTTACTCTGGCGGACGAATTCACGGTGACCCACCTGGTGTCTCCTGACCTGACGCGCCTTCTTCTTCAATCTCGGATAGTGAAGCTCCGCCCCCTCTTGAAACGTTGAACATCATCAGAACACCTCGCCCGGCTCGTCGCTTCATCTCCGTCAGACTTTCTGAAACGTTTCAAGTTTCTCTGTTGATGATTTCCAGAGTTTGACTCAGTGGAAATCACCGCATGGGCTCAGGAACACTCAGCTGTAAGGGGGCGTGTTGAAGATTTCCTGTTCCTCATAAATCTGAAGTTTCTCTGCTCCAGTTTCAATGAAATCACAAACGTTCACGTTACCAGTCTCTGAATTCTTTAACGGACCCTCGTAGCGTCGAGTCGATCCGGTTCTGTCGGAGGAAAACGGGGCGACAACAGAGATCATCGAGTTCATTTCTCTCTCTGCTCTCGTCCACAGTTTGTTTCCTCCTGTCGTGGACGAGCAGGAGCGCCTGACCTACAAACGGGAGTTCGACCGCGATCACCACGAGTACAAGAGCCTGCAGGATGAGCTGGACGGCATCAACCAGGACCTGCTGGACCTGAACCGGGATTTGGACCGACACCCCGACGGCAGCCCTCAGTTCCTGGTGACACTTCCAGAGATATAATAAGTCTTAGATGAAGATGATGAAAACATTCTGGTAGTTTGTAGAGTTTTGGGATCTTCTCGGCTCTCCGTCGTTGACGTTACCTTTAATTAGGAGAATAAGTGAGATGAGCTTCACGTCCAGTTCAGGACGAAGCTTCTGGGTTCGGTGGAGGTTTAATATCTCCAAGCTGTTGAGTAGGTTTATAAAAACTTTTCTGTTGGTATTAATCTTCATTTAAGACCTAAATGACACAAAGAAGCGAGACACTACCTCGGAAAAATCTAAAACTCTTTAACACAGGCAAGATACAAATTTTGGACAGTTTTTTTCAAAATAAAGTTCAAATAGATTCACAACACGTCATTCTTTAGAATTTTTTTTTTTAAATTGGATTTAAAACATTAAAAAAAAAATATATATATATGTAATTGTCCCAACTTGTATTTAAGTATTAAGATATCTGTAGTGCAGATTTGTCCTCAGAATTAACAAAACAAAACAAAAATCAAAGCTCAAATTCAACGGAGGAACGAATCCTACGCAGGAAACAAAAGTTAATTTGAACGTTTCAGAAGATTTATTTTACTGTTTCAAACAAACAAACAAACAAACAAAACGTTGCTGCCTCTCTCGTCCTGGAAACAGGAAACATGAATCATTCCCAGCTACGCCTGCATATCTGGATTGACCTGAGCTGACCACTGCCTTCAAAATAAAAGCATCATTGCATCATGATGAAAGTAATAATATTAACAACAGCAAATGAATCTATTTTAGTCAAACAAAACAGCATCAAGATAAATAGCTATGGGGTTTAGTTAGTAAGTACAACTAATAGCTCCAAATACTAAAATGAAAAGCGCCAACAATAACTTAAAAAATGGCGTAAACATACGCAAACGACACCTGAAGTGCATCATGTGATTGGTTGATGTTTTTGTTCATGAAAGCACAGAAAAATCCAAAATCCTCGTTTTCGCTGTGCAACATTCACGTTGTGTATAAAAGTAATCGAGACAAAAAACAACAATTCAGGTTTGAAATGTGTTTAAAGTTGTGTGTGAATCTTCTGTGATTATTGACTCTTCTTCTTCTTCTCAGGACGCCGTGACAGAATACACTAAACTGAAGAGCCTGAAGAAGGTGAGACTCGGACCTCCGGGAGACGCGTTCCTCCTGCATGTCAACAGTCTGTTTAACTTCCTGTCCTCTTCAGTCCTCAGACTACCAGCTGAAGAGGAGGAGGTGTAAATATCTCCGATCCAAACTGTCGCACATCAAGAGGATGATCGCCGAATACGACCGCCGACCCTGAAGCTTCACCTTTGACCTCCCAGTGAAGAACTATTTGAAGAACAATTGAAAGTGTGTTTTATTTGTATTTCTCTCCCGGTACGAGACGTTTTGTTGAAGTGATTTTTAAATGAAGCGAAGCAGTCAGTGAGCTTTTATAGTTTTATTTTTATTTTTGTAACAAATTAGATAAGTTTCATGTCCAATGAAGACACAGCAAAGATAAACTTGGAAGATTAAGTCTCCTGTAAATATCGTTTATTGTCTTAAATGTGCTGCAGAAAGTTTTTTTTCTGTACTTTTGTGCCATTTTCTGTAAAATGATGTAAAATCTCAGTGGATATTAGAAGGAAAAAAGCCCAAAAGTTTAACAAACAGAATATTGATGGCTCTGAATGAATTAAATATCCACATTATTAAAAAGTAAACAGTCTTACCTTATCAATATAATGCTTTTCCGTTGATGGAAATATGAACTGTTGGGCGTTTTTCCTCTGAATGATGTGTACAGTTTGGTTTGAAATCACAAAGATAAATATGTTTGTATGAGGCTAAATGTAAGATTTTAATTAAAAATGTTATTATGAATGTTTTGTGTCTGTTTTTAAAACAACATCCCCTGAAAGAGAAGAAGAACTGTCATCCTCAATTGTAGTCCGGATACTTTTTTTTTTCTTTTCCGGGAGCTCACGTTTCTCTCCGGAAGAAAACTTGTGTTGCACCAGCTGGTGTCGCACCGCTGTTGTTATTGAGGGTGTTTTGTTTTTTTAGCGAGCACGAGTTAATACGTCGCAGGTTAAAGATATCAACTCCGATAGAAACTGCTGGACGCGCGTCAGGAGTTGGTTCACGTTAGTATTTTAAATTATTATTAATAATAATAATAATAATAATAATAACGCTGTTATCAGAGCTGTTAGCCAGCTAGCTAGTTAGCCGAAATAATCACTGTGGTCAAGAAATAAACTTCAATTAATTTGAGATAAACGATGTAAATAGTATTATTTATGAACCGGAAGGTCAGACAGTAATTCGGCTCAGACATTAACGTGAGTTATTGTATAAAACGCTTCTCTTTTGTTCTGTTTTATCAGGTTAAAGCCAAACTCCATTCAAAACGTTCAGTCTGTTTAGGACACGTGACGATCTTCTTCTCTGATGACGACATGAACACAGATGTGGATCAATCAGCTGTAGATCAATCAGTGTAGATCAATCAGTGTAGATCAATCAGCTGTAAATCAATCAGCTGTAGATCAATCAGTGTAGATCAATCAGCTGTAGATCAATCAGTGTAGATCAATCAGCTGTAGATCAATCAGTGTAGATCAATCAGCTGTAGATCAATCAGCTGTAGATCAATCAGCTGTAAATCAATCAGTGTAGATCAATCAGTGTAGATCAATCAGCTGTAGATCAATCAGTGTAGATCAATCAGCTGTAGATCAATCAGCTGTAGATCAATCAGTGTAGATCAATCAGTGTAGATCAATCAGCTGTAGATCAATCAGCTGTAGATCAATCAGCTGTAAATCAATCAGCTGTAGATCAATCAGTGTAGATCAATCAGCTGTAGATCAATCAGTGTAGATCAATCAGCTGTAGATCAATCAGCTGTAGATCAATCAGCTGTAGATCAATCAGTGTAGATCAATCAGCTGTAGATCAATCAGCTGTAGATCAATCAGTGTAGATCAATCAGTGTAGATCAATCAGCTGTAGATCAATCAGCTGTAGATCAATCAGTGTAGATCAATCAGTGTAGATCAATCAGTGTAGATCAATCAGCTGTAGATCAATCAGTGTAGATCAATCAGTGTAGATCAATCAGCTGTAGATCAATCAGCTGTAGATCAATCAGCTGTAGATCAATCAGCTGTAGATCAATCAGTGTAGATCAATCAGCTGTAGATCAATCAGTGTAGATCAATCAGTGTAGATCAATCAGCTGTAGATCAATCAGCTGTAGATCAATCAGCTGTAGATCAATCAGTGTAGATCAATCAGTGTAGATCAATCAGCTGTAGATCAATCAGCTGTAGATCAATCAGCTGTAGATCAATCAGTGTAGATCAATCAGTGTAGATCAAT